>NC_081385.1:8466339-8486339 GCF_030684315.1 Stegostoma tigrinum | reverse complement strand
CACACACACACACTCTCACACACACACCCACACCCACACACACACACTCACACACACACCTACACACACACACTCACACACACCTACACACACACACTCTCACACACACACCCACGCCCACACACACACACTCACACACATACCTACACACACCTACACACACACACACACTCTCACACACGCCCACACTCACACCCACACACACACCCACACACACAGACAGCCACACACACACCCACAACCACACACCCACGCCACACACACACCCACACACACAGACAGCCACACACACACCCACAACCACACACCCACGCCACACACACACCTACACACAAACACACGCACTCCCACACACACACCCACACCCACACAGCACGCACTCACACACACACACACCTACACACACTCACACACACACCCACACCCACACCCTGACGCACACCCACACCCATACCCAAACCTACACACACACACACATACACCCACAGCCTCATCCACACACACACCCACACCCACACAAACACACACACACACACCCACACCCAGACCCTCACCCACACACTCACCCACACCTACAACAACACCCTCACCCACACCCACATCCACATCCACCCCCACACCCTCACCCACACCCAAACTCACACACCCACACTCACACCCTCACCCACACCCTCACCAACACCCACAGCCACACCCAACCCACATCCATACCCACACACACACCCACACCCAGACCCAACACCCTCACCCACACCCACAGCCTCACCTACACCCACACCAACAGCCACACGCAACCCACACCCACAACCACACACACACCCACACCCTCACCCACACCCTCACCTACACCCATACCCACACCCACACCCAGACACACACACATCCACAGCCACATCCACACACCCACACCCACACACACACCTACACACACACACCTACACACACACACACACTCTCACACACACACCCACACCCACACACACACACTCACACACACACCTACACACACACACACTCACACACACCTACACACACACTCTCACACACACACCCACACCCACACACACACACTCACACACACACCTACACACACACACACTCACACACACGCCCACACCCACACCCACACCCTGACGCACACCCACACCCTAACCCACACACACACCCACACACTCACCCACGCACTCAACCACACACACACCCACACACACACACACCCACACCCACACACACACCTACACACACACACACCAACACCCACACACACACACCCACACACACACCTACTGACGCACCTACACTCACACACACACACACACACACACACACACACACACACACTCCCTCACCCCCATCCACACTCACACACCCACACTCACACCCTTACCCACACCCTCACCCACACCCACACTCAAACCCACACCCACACCCACACCCACACCCTCACCCCCACCCACACTCACACCCTCACCCACACCCTCACCCACACCCACAGCCACACCCAACCCACATCCACACCCACACACACACCCACACCTACACCCACACCCTCACCCACACCCACACCCTCACCCACACCCACACACACCCACACCCATATCCACACACCCACGCCACACACACACCTACACACAAACACACGCACTCCCACACACACACACACACCCACACACACACGCACTCACACACATACACCTACACACACCTACACACACACACACACACTCTCACACACACCCACACTCACACCCACACACACACCCACACACACAGACAGCCACACACACTCCCACAACCACACACCCACGCCACACACACACCTACGCACAAACACACGCACTCCCACACACACACCCACACCCACACCCACACGCACTCACACACACACCTACACACACCTACACACACACCCACACCCACACACTCACCCACACCCACACTCACACCCACACTCACACCCACACACACACCCACACACACAGACAGCCACACACACACCCACAACCACACACACACACATAACCACAACCACACCCACACCCACATCCACACACCCACACCCACACCCACACACACACCCACACACAGACATACACACACCCACACCCACACCCACATCCACACACCCACACCCACACCCACACACACACCCACACACAGACATACACACACCCACACCCACATCACACACCCACACCCACACACACACATACACACCCACACCCACACACACACATACACACACACACACCCACACCCACACACACACGCACACCCACACACACACCAACACCCACACACACACCCACAACCACACCCATGCCCTCACCCACACCCTCACCCACACCCACACCCACATCCACACACACACCTGCAGACACACCTACACACACACACAAACACACTCACACACCCACACACACGCCCACACCCAAACCCAACCCCTCAACCATACCCACACCCACAGCCACACCCAACCCACACCCACCCCCACACCCACACCCATACCCTCACCCACACGCACACCCACCCCCCAACCCACACCCACACTCAAACACTCACACTCACACCCTCACCCACACTCTCACCCACACCCACACCCAACCCACATCCGTACCCTCACCCACACCCTCACCCACGCCCACAACCTCACCCACACCCACACACACACACCCACACCCACATCCACTCACCCACACCCACACACAGACCCACACCCATACGCACACGCACACCCACACACACACCTACACACCCACACACACACACACCCACACCCATACACACACGCACACGCACACACACACCTACACACACACACACACACACACACACACCCACACACACAACCCCACACACACCCACACACACACCCACACCCTCACCCTCACTCACACCCACACCCTCACCCACGCCCACACCCACACCCACACCCACACCCCCACACACACCCACACACACACCCACTCCCTCACCCACACCCACACACACTCCCACAGCCACAACCACACCCACACACACACACAGCCACAACCACACCCAGACCCACAGCCACACACCCACACCCACAAACACACCTACACAAACACACACTCACATACACACCAACACCCGCACACACACACACCCACACCGACACACACACGCACACCCACACACACACCCACACCCATACCCACACACACACCCACACACACATGCACAAACCCACCCACATACACACTCACACACACACCCACAAACACACCCACACACACACCCACAAACACACCCACACACACACCCACAACACACCCACAACCTCACCCACAACCTCACACACATCCACACCTACACGCACACACACACCCTCACCCACACCCACACCCAGACCCTCACCCACACCCTCACGCTCACCCACACCCACTCCCACACTCACACCCACACTCACACACTCACGCCCACAACCATACCCTCACCCACACCCATACCCACACCCACTCCCACACCCACACCCACATCCATACCCACACACACATCTACACACACACCCACACCCTCACCCACAACCACACCCACACACAAACACACAAACACAACCACACCCACACACACAACCACAGACACACACCCACAACCACACCCACACACACAACCACAGACACACACCCACAACCACACCCACTCCCACATCCACACACCCACACCCGCACACACACACACACCCAGACCCTCACCCACACACTCACCCACACCCACACCCACACCCACACCCACACTCACACACCCACACTCACACCCACACCCTCACCAATGCCCACACTCTCACCCACACCCACACACACACACCCATACCCACATCCACCCACCCACACCCACACACACACCTACACACACACACCCACACCCACACAGACCCACACCCACACACACACCCACACCCACACACACACGCACTCCCCCACACACACCTGCACACACACACACTCACACACACACCCACACCCTCTCGCACACCCACACCCACACACACTCCCCCACACACACCTGCACACACACACACTCACAAACACACCCACACCCTCTCACACACCCACACCCACACACACCCACACACACGCCCACACCATCACCCACACCCACATACACATCCACACCCACATGCACACACACACCCACAACCACACCCACACACCCACACCCACACACACACCTACACACACACACTCACAAGCACACCAACACACAAACATACACACACACACACCCACACACACACCTACACACACACACACACACCCACAACCACACCCACTCCCACATCCACACACCCACACCCACACACACACACAAACACACACCCAAACCCACACGCTCACGCACACCCACACCCACTCCCACACCCTCACCCACACGCACACTCACACCCACACTCACACACTCATGCCCACAACCACACCCTCACACACACACCCACACCCACGCCCACATACACAACCACACCCACAACCACACCCACACACCCACACCCACACACACACCTACACACACACACTCACAAACAAACCTACAAACACCCCCACACACACCCCCCCACACACACCTACTCACACACCAACACCCACACAGACACCCACACCCACACCCACACACACACTCACAACCACACCCACAAACTCACCCACACACACACCCACAACCACACACACACACACTCACCCACACCCACACCCACACCCACACCCACACACACACACCCACACACACAACCACACCCACACACACACACACACCCACAACCACACCCACTCCCACATCCACACACCCACACACACACCTGCAACCACACACACACCTACACACACACACACTCACACTCATACACACACCCTCTCGCACATCCACACCCATACCCAAACACACCCACGCACACCCTCACCCACACCCACACCCACACTCACACCCACAACCACACCCAAACACACACACACAAAACCACACACACACCCACATCCACACACACACACACACTCACACACACATGCCCACAACCACACCCTCACCCACACCCATACCCACAGCCACACCCAACCCACACGCATACCCACACACACATCCACACCCACACCCACGCCCTCACCCACAACCACACCCACAGACACACCCAACCCACACCCACACCCACACACACCCACATCCACACACACACCCACACCCACTCCCACACACACCCACACCCACACCCACACCCAGACCCTCACCCACACCCACACACACACCTACACACACAGCAACACCCACATACACACACCTACACACACAGCAACACCCACACACACACCCACACCCACACGCACACCCACTCCCACAAACACGCCCAAACACACACCCACAACCACACCCACACACACACCCACACACACGCACCTACATACACGCACCCACGCCCACATACACACCCACACTCTCACCCACACCCTCGCCCACCACACACCCACACCCACACCCACACCGACACCCAGACCCTCACCCACACACTCACCCACACCCTCACCCACACCCACACCCACCCCAACCCCACACACACACCCGCAATCACACACCCACACTCACACCCTCACCCACACCGTAACCCACACCCACAGCCACACCCAACCCACAACCACACCCACACACACTCACACCCACACCCACATCCTCAGCCACGCCCTCACCCTCACCCACATCCACACACGCACACCCACACACACACCTACACACACACACGCTCACACACACACCCACATCCACACACACACCCACACCCACACATACACCTACACACACCCACACTATCACACACCCCACACCCACACCCACACACACACCCTCTCGCACACCCACACCCACACACACACCCTCACCCACACCCACACCCACACACACACCCACACACACAACCATACCCACAAACACACACATACCCACAACCACACCCACATCCACATCCACACACCCGCTCCCACACACACACCCACACCCACACCCTCACCCACACACACACCTGCAACCACACACACACCTACACACACACACACACTCACACTCATACACACCCACACCCACACCCACACACACACCCTCTCGCACATCCACACCCATACCCACACACACCCACACACCAACTCCCACACCCTCACCCACACCCACACCCACAACCACACCCAAACACACACACACAAAACCACACACACACCCACATCCACACACGCACACACACGCACACACACACACACACACACACACACACACCTACACGCACACACACACACACACACACACACACACACACACACACATCCTCACGCAAACCCACACCCACTCCCACAACCACACCCACACCCACACTCACACCCACACACACACACATGCCCACAACTACACCCTCACCCACACCCATACCCACAGCCACACCCAACCCACACCCATACCCACACACACATCCACACCCACACCCACGCCCTCACCCACAACCACACCCACAGACACACCCAACCCACACCCACACCCACACACACCCACATCCACACACACACCCACACCCACTCCCACACACACCCACACCCACACCCACACCCACACCCAGACCCTCACCCACACCCACTCACACACCTACACACCCACACACACACACACACCTACACACACAGCAACACCCACATACACACACCTACACACACAGCAACACCCACACACACACCCACACCCACACCCACACACACCCACACACACAACCATACCCACAAACACACACATACCCATAACCACACCCACATCCACATCCACACACCCACTCCCACACACACACCCACACCCACACCCTCACCCACAAACACACACACACACATACACCCACAAACACACCCACACCCACATCCACACACCCACACCCACACACACACCTACACACACACACACACACACACGCACACACACACACACACCCTCACGCACACCCACACCCACTCCCACACCCTCACCCACACCCACACTCACACCCACCACCACACCCAAACACACACACACAAAACCACACACACCCACATCCACACACTCACACACACACACACACACACACACACACACACACACACACACCCTCATGCACACCCACACCCACACCCACACCCACACCCACACTCACACCCACACTCACACACACATGCCCACAACTACACCCTCACCCACACCCATACCCACAGCCACACCCAACCCACACCCATACCCACACACACATCCACACCCACACCCACGCCCTCACTCACAACCACACCCACAGACACACCCAACCCACACCCACACCCACACACACCCACATCCACACACACACCCACACCCACTCCCACACACACCCACACCCAGACCCACACCCAGACCCTCACCCACACCCACACACACACCAACACCCACACAAACACACACCTACACACACACCTACACCCACACACACACACCTACACACACAGCAACACCCACACACACACCCACACCCACACGCACACCCACTCCCACAAACACACCCAAACACACACTCACAACCACACCCACACACACAACACCCACACACACGCACCTACATACACACACCCACACCCACATACACATCCACACTCTCACCCACAGCCACACCCACACACACACCCTCGACCACAACACACACACACACCCACACCGACACCCAGACCCTCACCCACACACTCACCCACACCCACACCCTCACCCACACCCGCACTCACCCCACCCCCACACACACACCCACACTCACACACCCACACTCACACCCTCACCCACACCGTAATCCACACCCACAGCCACACCCAACCCACATCCACACCCACACACACTCACACCCACACCCACATCCTCAGCCACGTCCTCACCCTCACCCATATCCACACACGCACACCCACACACACACCTACACACACACACACTCACACTCACACACACACCCACACACACACCCACACCCACACATACACCTACACACACACACACACACCCCCACCCACACGCACAGCCACACCCACACGCTCACAACCGCAACCACACCCACACACACACCAACACCCACACACACACAACACACACACCCACAATCACACCCACACCCTCACCCACACCCTCACCCACACCCAGACCCACACCCACACACACACCCACACACACACCAACACCCACACACACACACACCCCTACACACACACCAACACCCACAACCTCACCCACACCCTCACCCACACACACACCAACACCACACACACACACCAACACACACACCCACACCCACACACACATCCACACCCACAAACACGCCCACACACACACCCACAACCACGCCCACTCCCTCACCCACACACTCACCCACACACACACACACACATCTACACACACACACACACACACACCCGCGTACACACCCACACCCTCACCCACAGCCACACCCAAACACACACCCTCGCCCACACACTCACCCACACACACACACACACACACATCTACACACACACACACACACACCCGCGTACACACCCACACCCTCACCCACAGCCACACCCAAACACACACCCTCGCCCACACACACACCCACACCCACACCCACACCAACACCCAGACCCTCAGCCACACACTCATCCACACCCACCCCACCCCCACAAACACACCCACACTCACACACCCACACTCACACCCTCCCCCACACCGTAACCCACACCCACACACACACGCCTACACACACCCACACTCACACACACCCACACCCACACCCACCCACACAACCACCCCCACAAACACACACACAGCCACAACCACACCCACACCCACATCCACACAACCACTCCCACACGCACACCTACACAGACACACACTCACACACACACACCAACACCCACACACGCACCCACACCCACACCCACACGCACACGCACACCCACACACACACCCACACACAACCACACCCACACCCACACCCACACACAACCACACCCACACCCACCCACACACACTCCCGTACCCACACCCTCACCCACACCCACACCAACACCCACACCAACCGACACACCCACACACAACCACACCCACACCCTCACCCACACCTACACCAACACCCACACCCACACACACACCCTCACCCACGCCCACACGCCCACACCCTCAGCAACACCCACACCCACACCCACACACACACACCCACACACATACACCCACACCCACAACCACACCCTCACCCACACCCACACCCACACCCACACACACACCCCCACCCACACCCACACTCACACACACACGCTGACACCCACACCCACACCCTTACCCACACCCATACCCACAGCCACAGCCAACCCACACCCACACCGACAAACACGCCCCCACCCACACCCACACCCTCACCCACACCCACACCCACAGCCACACCTAACCCACAACCACACCCACACCCACTCACACACCTACACCCACCCACACATACACCCACACACACACCCACACACACAACCACACACAAACCCACAACCGCACCTACACCGTCACCCACAACCACTCCCACACACACACCCAGACCCTCACTCACACCCACACCCACTCCCACATCCACACCCTCACCAACACACACACCCACACCCACACACACACCCAGACCCTCACTCACACCCACACCCACACCCACCCCCACACCCACACTGACAGCCACACCCACACCCTCACCAACGCCCACACCCTCACCCACACCCACACACACACACCCATACCCACATCCACCCACCCACACCCACACACACACCTACACACACACACACCCACACGCACTCCCCCCACACACCTACGCACGCACACACTCACATACACACCCACACCCACATCCGCACACACAACCACACCCACACGCACACACACACCCACAACCACAACCACACCCACACCCACACCCACACACACACCCACACACACAACCACACCCACACCCAAAACCACACCCACAAACACACCCACACACACACCCACAACTACACCCACACCCTCACCCACACATCCACACCCACATCCACACGCACACCTACACACACACACACACACACACTCCCACACCCACACCCTCACTCTCACACACACCCACTCCCACACCCTCACTCACACGCACACTCACACACACACACGCCCACAACTACACCCTCACCCACACCCATACCCACAGCCACACCCAACCCACACCCACACACACACCCACACTCACACCCTCACCAACACCCTAACCGACACCCACAGCCACACCCAACCCACATCCACACCCACACCCACACCCACACCCACACCCAAACACACACCCGCAACCACACACACACCTACACACACACACACACTCACTCTCACACACACCCACACCCACATCCACACATCCACACCCACACACACACCTACACACACACACACACACACACACCCACACCCACACCCTCACGCACACCCACACCCACTCCCACACCCTCACCCACACCAACACTCACACCCACAACCGCACCCAAACACACACACACACACAAAACCACACACACCCACATCCACACACTCACACACACACACACACACACACACACACACACACACACCCTCATGCACACCCACACCCACACCCACACCCACACTCACACCCACACTCACACACACATGCCCACAACTACACCCTCACCCACACCCATACCCACACCCATACCCACACACACATCCACACCCACACCCACGCCCTCACTCACAACCACACCCACAGACACACCCACACACACCCACACCCACACACACCCACATCCACACACACACCCACACCCACTCCCACACACACCCACACCCACACCCACACCCAGACCCTCACCCACACCCACACACACACCAACACCCACACAAACACACACCTACACACACACCTACACCCACACACACACACCTACACACACAGCAACACCCACACACACACCCACACCCACACGCACACCCACTCCCACAAACACACCCAAACACACACTCACAACCACACCCACACACACAACACCCACACACACGCACCTACATACACACACCCACACCCACATACACATCCACACTCTCACCCACAGCCACACCCACACACACACCCTCGACCACAACACACACACACACCCACACCGACACCCAGACCCTCACCCACACACTCACCCACACCCACACCCTCACCCACACCCGCTCTCACCCCACCCCCACACACACACCCACACTCACACACCCACACTCACACCCTCACCCACACCGTAATCCACACCCACAGCCACACCCAACCCACATCCACACCCACACACACTCACACCCACACCCACATCCTCAGCCACGTCCTCACCCTCACCCATATCCACACACGCACACCCACACACACACCTACACACACACACACTCACACTCACACACACACCCACACACACACCCACACCCACACATACACCTACACACACACACCCCCACCCACACGCACAGCCACACCCACACGCTCACAACCGCAACCACACCCACACACACACCAACACCCACACACACACAACACACACACCCACAATCACACCCACACCCTCACCCACACCCTCACCCACACCCAGACCCACACCCACACACACACCCACACACACACCAACACCCACACACACACACACCCCTACACACACACCAACACCCACAACCTCACCCACACCCTCACCCACACACACACCAACACCCACACACACACACCAACACACACACCCACACCCACACCCACACACACATCCACACCCACAAACACGCCCACACACACACCCACAACCACGCCCACTCCCTCACCCACACACTCACCCACACACACACACACACATCTACACACACACACACACACACCCGCGTACACACCCACACCCTCACCCACAGCCACACCCAAACACACACCCTCGCCCACACACTCACCCACACACACACACACACACATCTACACACACACACACACACACCCGCGTACACACCCACACCCTCACCCACAGCCACACCCAAACACACACCCTCGCCCACACACACACACCCACACCCACACCCACACCAACACCCAGACACTCAGCCACACACTCATCCACACCCACACCCTCAACCACACCCACACCCACCCCACCCCCACAAACACACCCACACTCACACACCCACACTCACACCCTCCCCCACACCGTAACCCACACCCACACACACACGCCTACACACACCCACACTCACACACACCCACACCCACACCCACCCACACAACCACCCCCACAAACACACACACAGCCACAACCACACCCACACCCACATCCACACAACCACTCCCACACGCACACCTACACAGACACACACTCACACACACACACCAACACCCACACACGCACCCACACCCACACCCACACGCACACGCACACCCACACACACACCCACACACAACCACACCCACACCCACACCCACACACAACCACACCCACACCCACCCACACACACTCCCGTACCCACACCCTCACCCACACCCACACCAACACCCACACCAACCGACACACCCACACACAACCACACCCACACCCTCACCCACACCTACACCAACACCCACACCCACACACACACCCTCACCCACGCCCACACGCCCACACCCTCAGCAACACCCACACCCACACCCACACACACACACCCACACACATACACCCACACCCACAACCACACCCTCACCCACACCCACACCCACACCCACACACACACCCCCACCCACACCCACACTCACACACACACGCTGACACCCACACCCACACCCTTACCCACACCCATACCCACAGCCACAGCCAACCCACACCCACACCGACAAACACGCCCCCACCCACACCCACACCCTCACCCACACCCACACCCACAGCCACACCTAACCCACAACCACACCCACACCCACTCACACACCTACACCCACCCACACATACACCCACACACACACCCACACACACAACCACACACAAACCCACAACCGCACCTACACCGTCACCCACAACCACTCCCACACACACACCCAGACCCTCACTCACACCCACACCCACACCCACTCCCACATCCACACCCTCACCAACACACACACCCACACCCACACACACACCCAGACCCTCACTCACACCCACACCCACACCCACCCCCACACCCACACTGACAGCCACACCCACACCCTCACCAACGCCCACACCCTCACCCACACCCACACACACACACCCATACCCACATCCACCCACCCACACCCACACACACACCTACACACACACACACCCACACGCACTCCCCCCACACACCTACGCACGCACACACTCACATACACACCCACACCCACATCCGCACACACAACCACACCCACACGCACACACACACCCACGACCACAACCACACCCACACCCACACCCACACACACAACCACACCCACACCCAAAACCACACCCACAAACACACCCACACACACACCCACAACTACACCCACACCCTCACCCACACATCCACACCCACATCCACACGCACACCTACACACACACACACACACACACTCCCACACCCACACCCTCACTCTCACACACACCCACTCCCACACCCTCACTCACACGCACACTCACACACACACACGCCCACAACTACACCCTCACCCACACCCATACCCACAGCCACACCCAACCCACACCCACACACACACCCACACTCACACCCTCACCAACACCCTAACCGACACCCACAGCCACACCCAACCCACATCCACACCCACACCCACACCCACACCCACACCCAAACACACACCCGCAACCACACACACACCTACACACACACACACACTCACTCTCACACACACCCACACCCACATCCACACATCCACACCCACACACACACCTACACACACACACACACACACACCCACACCCACACCCTCACGCACACCCACACCCACTCCCACACCCTCACCCACACCAACACTCACACCCACAACCGCACCCAAACACACACACACACACAAAACCACACATACCCACATCCACACACTCACACACACACACACACCTACACACACACACACACACACACCCACACCCACACCCTCACGCACACCCACACCCACTCCCACACCCTCACCCACACCAACACTCACACCCACAACCGCACCCAAACACACACACACAAAACCACACACACACCCACATCCACACACACACACCTACACGCGCACGCATACACACACACACACACACACACACACACACACACACACCCACACCCACACCCACACCATCACGCACACCCACACCCACTCCCACACCCACACCCACACCCACACACTCACCCACACCCACACCCACACTCACACACACACGCTGACACCCACACCCACACCCACACACCCACACCCACACCCACACCATCACCCACACCCACACCCACTCACACACCCACACTCACACCCTCACCCACACCCTGACCCACACCCACAGCCACACCCAACCCACATCCACACCCACACACACTCCCGAACCACACCCACACCCACACCCTCACCCACACACACACCCGCAACCACAAACACATCTACACACACACACACTCTCACAGTCACATACACCCACACCCTCTCGCACACCCACACCCACACCCACACCCACACACACACTCACACACCCACCCACACGCTCACCCACACATGCACCCTCACTCATACCCTCACCCACGCCCACAAACATACCCACAACCACACCCACACCCTCACCCACACACACACCCGCAACCACACACACACCTACACACACACACACCCACTCCCACACACACCCACACCCACACTCACACACACACCCACCCACACACACACCCACACCCACATACACACCTACACACACCCACACTCACACACACCCACACACACACCCTCACCCACACCCACACCCACACACACAACCATACCCACAAACACACACAGCCACAACCACACCCACAGCCACATCCACACACCCACTCCCACACACTCACCTACACACACACACACACACACACACTCACACACACACCAACACCCACACCCCCACACACACGCACACCCACACACACAACCACACACACCCACACCCAAACCCACACACCCACACACAACCACACCTACACCCACCCACACACACTCCCATATGCACATCCTCACCCACACCCACACCAACACCCACACCCACCGACACACCCACAAACAACCACACCCACACCCTCACCCACACCTACACCAACACCCACACCCACACACACACCCTCACCCACGCCCACTCACCCACACCCACACACACACACTCCTACACCCACACCTACAACTACACCCTCGCCCACACACACACCCACACCAACACACACAAACGCTCAGCAACACCCACACCCACACCCACACACATACACCCACACCCACAACCACACCCTCACCCACACCCACACCCACACACACACTCACACACACACGCCGACACCCACACCCACACCCTTACCCACACCCATACCCACAGCCACAGCCAACCCACACCCACACCGACAAACACGCCCACACCCACACCCAAACCCTCACCCACACCGAAAAACACGCCCACACCCACACCCACACCCTCACCCACAGCCACACCCAACCCACAACCACACCCACACCCTCACACACCCACACCCACACACACACATACCCACACACACACCCACAACCACTCCTGCACCCTCACCCACATCCACACCCTCACCCACACCCACATACACGCCCTCGCCCTCACACACACCCACACCCACACACTCACCCACACCCACACCCAGACCCTCACCCACACCCACACCCACCCCAACACCCACACTCACACACCCACACTGACACCCACACCCACACCCTCACCCACGCCCACACCCTCACCCACACACACACACCCATACCCACATCCACCCACCCACACACACACCTACACACACACACACACACCCACACCCACATGCACTCCCCCACACACACCTACACACGCACACACTCACATACACACCCACACCCTGACCCACACCCACACTCACACACACACACTCACACACAACCACACCCACACCCACACACACACCTACACACACACACACACACACACACGCACACACACACACACACCCTCACGCACACCCACACCCACTCCCACACCCTCACCCACACCCACACTCACACCCACCACCACACCCAAACACACACACACAAAACCACACACACCCACATCCACACACTCACACACACACACACACACACACACACACACACACACACACACACACACACCCTCATGCACACCCACACCCACACCCACACTCACACCCACACTCACACACACATGCCCACAACCACACCCTCACCCAAACCCATACCCACAGCCACACCCAACCCACACCCACACCCACACACACACCCACATCCACACCGACACCCACACTCTCACACCCACACTCACACCCTCACCCACACCGTAACCCACACCCACAGCCACACCCAACTCACATCCACACCCACACACACACCCACACCCACACCCACACCCTCACCCACACACACACCCGCAACTACACACACACCTACACACACACACACACTGACATTCACACACACCAACACCCACACCCTCTTGCACACCCACACCCACACACACCCCCACACACCCACCCACACCCTCACCCACACATGCACCCTCACTCATACCATCACCCACACCCACAAACACACCCACACACACACCCACACCCACACCCACACACATACACCCACACCCTCACCCACACCCACGCCCACACCCACTCCCACACCCTCACCCACCCCCACACTCACACACACACGCCGACACACACACCCTTACCCACACCCATACCCACAGCCACATCCAACCCACACCCACACCCACACCCTCACCCACACGCACACCCACAGCCACACCCAACCCACACCCACACCCACACCCACACACACTCCCACACCCACACACACACACCCACACCCACACCCACACACCCACACACACCCATACCCACACCCACACTCACACCTTCACCCACAACCACAGCCACACCCACACCCACACACACACACCCACAGCCACATCCACACACTCACACCCACACACACACCTACACAAACACACCTACACACACACACACACACTCACACACACACCCACACCCACACACACACCCACACACACACCTACACATACACACACACTCACACACACACCCACACACCCACCCACACCCTCACCCACACCCGCACCCACACCCACGCCCTCACCCACACCCACACCCACACCCACACACACCCACACGCACAACCACACCCACACGCACACACCAACAACCACACCCACACACACACCTACACATACACCAACACCCACACCCACACACACACCTACACACACACACACACCTACACACACACCAACACACACACACACACTCACACACTCACTCACACCGACACACACACACACACACACACCTACACCCACACACACACCCTCACCCACACCCTCACCCACACCCACACCCACACACACACCTACACACACCCACACCCACACACACACCTACACACACCAACACCCACACACACTCACACACACACCCACACCCACGCACACACCTACACATACACCAACACCCACACCCACACACACACCTACACACACACACACCTACACACACACCAACACACACACACACACTCACACACTCACTCACACCGACACACACACACACACACACACCTACACCCACACCCACACCCTCACCCACACCCTCACCCACACCCACACCCACACACACACCTACACACACCAACACCCACACACACTCACACACACACCCACACCCACGCACACACCTGCACACACAATCTCACACACACACTCACACACACCAACACCCACACACACACGCACACCCACACACACACGCACACCCACGCACACAGCCACACACACACCAACACCCACACCCACACCCACACACCCACACACCCACACACACCCACACCCACACACACCCACACACACACCCTCACCCACGCACACACCTGCACACACAATCTCACACACACACTCACACACACCAACACCCACACACACACGCACACCCACACACACACGCACACCCACGCACACAGCCACACACACACCAACACCCACACCCACACCCACACACCCACACACCCACACACACCCACACCCACACACACCCACACACACACCCTCACCCACACCCACACACCCACACACCCACACACACCCACACACACCCACACACACACCCATACCTACACTCTCACCCACACACACTCCAACACCCACACACTCACACACACCTACACCCTCGCCCACAACCACACCTCACCCACACCCACACACACACCTACACATACACCAACACCCACACCCACGCACACACCTACACACACACACACACCGACACTCACACACACACACCTACACCCACACCCACACCCTCACCCACACCCTCACCCACACCCACACCCACACACACACCTACACACACCAACACCCACACACACACTCACACACTCACCCACAACCTCACCCACACCCACACCCACACACACACACCCACACCCACGCACACACCTGCACACACACACTCACACACACACTCACACACACCAACACCCACACACACACGCACACCCACACACACATGCACACCCACAGCCACACACACACCCACACCCACACCCACACACCCACACACCCACACACACCCACACCCACACACACCCACACACACACCCATACCCACTCCCTCACCCACACACACTCCAACACCCACACACTCACACACACCTACACCCTCGCCCACAACCACACCTCACCCACACACACACCCACATCCACACACACACCCACACCAACACCCACACACACACACCCACATCCACACACACACACATGCACCCCGAGCAACACCCACACACACACCCACACCCACACCCACACACATACACCCACACCCACACCCTCACCCACACCCACGCCCACACCCACTCCCACACCCTCACCCACCCCCACACTCACACACACACGCCGACACACACACCCTTACCCACACCCATACCCACAGCCACACCCAACCCACACCCACACCCACACCCTCACCCACACGCACACCCACAGCCACACCCAACCCACACCCACACCCACACCCACACACACTCCCACACCCACACACACACACCCACACCCACACCCACACACCCACACACACCCATACCCACACCCACACTCACACCTTCACCCACAACCACAGCCACACCCACACCCACACACACACACGCACAGCCACATCCACACACTCACACCCACACACACGCCTACACAAACACACCTACACACACATACACACTCACACACACACCCACACCCACACACACACCCACCCCACACACACACACCTACACATACACACACACTCACACACACACCCACACCCACACCCACACCCTGACACACACCCACACCCAAACCAACACACACAACCACACGCACACCCACACACTCACCCACACCCAGTCCCACACACACACCCACACACTCACACCCACACAAACATGCACACACACACCCACATCCACACCCACACCCACACACACACCCACACACACACCTACAGACACACCTACACACACACACACACATACACATACACACACACACACACACCCACAGCCACATCCTCACCCACACCCACACACACTCCCACACCCACACCCACACACAAACCCACACCTACACACACACCCTCACCCACGCCAACACACACACCCTCACCCACGCCCACACAGACACCCACCCCCACACCCACACCCCACCCTCACCCACACTCACACCCTCACCCACACCCTCACCAACACCCACAGCCACACC
>NC_081385.1:8226339-8463839 GCF_030684315.1 Stegostoma tigrinum | reverse complement strand
GACTGTCTACATGGAGCCTGCACAATCTCCCCGTGTCTGCGGGCGTTTCCTCCCACAGTCCAATGATGTGCACGTTATTTGGAATGGCCATGCTAAAATTACCCATATTGTCCAGGGATGCCCCAGCTGGGTGAATTAGCATGGAAAATGCAGGGTGAAATTCTGGGGCACTTGGGTGGGATGCTGTTTGGAGAGTTGGTACTGACGCAATGAGCTGAATGGCCTCTTTCTGTACTGTAGTGATTCTGTGACCAACTGCTCACCGAATTGGCCAAGCAAGCCACTTGGCCTAAGAAGCAGAGTCACCACCTCCGAGAGCAGCCAAGCATCAGCAGTATAACTGACTGTGCCCATGTTCTGAGAACAACTATGAGGAAGTTAAACTGCTGCCTATGCATAATTTTTCACTTTTTAGCAACTCAACAATTCTGCCTGGAGTCCCTGAGGAGCAGCAGCTCGATATCATAAAGCAGGCCTGTCCTTGATCAGCATTGCTTGGAGTCTGTTCTGTGTGCAGTCTGGCATTGTGCCTCGGGTTTGATGATGCTGTAGTTATTTTTGGACGTCAGAACCATTGACTGTAGAGTGGGGAAAAGATAGGAAGTGTAGAGTGTACAGTGCTGAACAATGACTTCCTCTTGCAGGATACCGGTTACAGGAATTAGGACAGTGAGAGAGAAAATCTCATACTCCATCCAGATTAAGTTCCAATTGGCACCCATACTCTTACAGGAACTATACAGGATGTTATCACAGAATTTAATTCTGCAGTTAAATCCTGTAAAGAATGCTCCTGCCATCAAATATTTAAGAGAAACATAAATGTTGTAAAAATGTACAATTAACATCCCATAATTATCAGATTTAATTTCTAAAGCTATTATCAGGAAATGATGTGTTACTTCCTAGTATAGGGTTTCCCCTAAGGTTTATAGAGTTGGTTATATGTTACTGGATTGCGGTGTTTAACACTCATTTCCTGAAGAATGTAACTTCTATTTGTCCATGGATTTCATTAGCTGGATCAACATTTATTATCCATTTTTTACTGCCTGGAGTTAGCCACGTTGTTGAGGGTCTGGAATCACATGTAGACGAGACCAAGTAGGGAGAATGGGTATGGGCCTTGACAGGGTGGATGTGGAGGAGTTGTTTCCCCTGGTGGGAGAGTCTAGGACCAGAGGGCATCATCGCAGAGTAACAGGTTGGGCAGTTAGGACAGAAATTAGGAGGAATTTCTTCTTTCAGACGGTAATGAATCTGTGGAATTCCTTACCAGAGAAGGCTATTGAGGCTGAGTAGTTAAGTTTATTTAAATCTGAGATGGATTTTTAATCAGTAAGGCATCGAGAGTTATGGGGAAAGGGCCAGAAAGTAGAATTGACGATTATCAAATCAGTTAGGATCTATTAAATGGTGGAGCATACCTGATGGGCTGAATAGTCTAATTTTGCTGTCACATCTTGGAGTCTTGGGTCAATTGCTGTACCCCAGAATCCCATGCTACTCACCCTAGATGCTCTCAGTGTTTCCAACTCACTCACTTCACCATCTTTCCTGAACAGGGGTGGAGCAGAACTCTGACTGACTATAGACCCCCTTGACTAAGCTAAGGATGGCTCCCCGCAGACTTTCAGAAATGGCTATTTAGTGGAAGCATGTGGTCTGTTTAATGGATACGATGCTACTACATACCACATGCATAGCATTGATATGGCACAATGCTACATGCCTTATACCAACATGACTATTCAGTTACTAACAAGCATGGCAAGCTGCCTGGCCTCCAGCCTTTGCAGAAAGGCATGGCAGAGTTACTGTGAACTTCCAAGTAAACACAAAGTGGGTGAGTGCTGAGGAAGTGAGCAAAAACTGTAAAAATGCACCCTGTTTGGCATGTGAGGTGGGCGCCCGTCCCTGCCTCCAAAAGGGCCTGGCAGCAGCTCTGCAATGTAAGGTCTCACTGTATTCCAGATTGCAACGGTGAAGTGTTAGTACTGGAGTATAGGTTCATCTGAGACGTACCTGATGATGTGGTGAAGCTAATGCCTTTCTGGTGCTGACATCAGTGGCCGGTCGTAATCCACCAAGCATTCCCTGGGATGTCAGGGAATGCTGGCCAACATGTCCGCCCTCCAGGAAAGCAGCTAATTAAAGCAGAAAGGCCATTAGTTGCCCATTTATTGCCGACTTAAAGGCCTTAATTTCTGGTGGATCGAGAAACTGCCCAATGGACCTTCTCACCACGAGCATAATTGGTGAGGTGGTGAGAAGGTGGCAAGTATTTCACCAGGGCTGAATAATTTCCTATCGTCATCACCTCTCTGGCCAGAACTGGAAAAGTCCACTCATAGACTCTATTTCTCTCTGCACAGAAGCTGCCAGGCCTGCTTAACGTTTTAAACATTTTCTGCCTTTTTTACAGATTTCCAATATTTTGTGCTTGCATTAATTTGTAGCAAGACCCTAACTGTGTTTTAATTGCATGATTAATCATGAGAGATGGTTAGTATTTATATCTTGAGGAACTGCACAACACTAAAGTACAAAATATTTGGACGTGCCTGCTGTAACCTCTTTGAGATACCTGACCTGTTGTAATTATAAAGCACTCCAGCACATGTTCCTCATTATGTTTGCTAAGATGCATCCAGCTTTTTCTTGCATTCACTAAAAATGTCTGAGTGCTCAGTTGCAAGGCTTGTACGTGTGTCCTTCAGTTTTTTTCTTTCGATACCTCACAGCAGCAAAGCGAGGGTCTGTAATATCTTTCCTAACGTGGATCTGTTGAGATAAAGCTGATTTCTTGCACTCCAATAGCCTCCTTCCTCCCCTGCTGGACATACTGGATCAGGTTCTAAAAAGTGTTTCCCACACTGAACTGGCAACCTCGTACTGCACATCACACACTGATGTTTCAGTTAGTGTAGCCTTAGGGGAAAGTACAATGCAAGGTACTTAGCTGAAAGGCTGCATATGGTGATATGGTGACAGAAGAGAGATGATTCTTTTCCTATTTTGCCTGAGCTCATCTGGGGAGGATATGGAGAACATTTATATTTCAGTACCCTCCCATCCCAGAGTCAACATTAGTCACTGCAGGATTATCTTGTGCAAAGAAAAGCTCCCTTTGTACTGTTCCCACAATCTGCCTCATGTCTATTCTTGGAAGCATGTCACTGTTGCAATAGAATGGAGCTTTTATTTCCCAGTGCTATCCATCCTGTGTGTTCTCTGTGTGTGATGGCGAATTTTCTGCTGCATTAAGGACAGTTTTGTGTTGCACCTAATAAGAAATATATTAGAGCTGTTCACACCTGACCGTTATAACCATCATTGTGAGAATCCTAATTTTTCGCTAAACTTGAACCCAAAAGCCAGTGTAAAGCCATATTGAGATTAATGGTGAGTTTACATTGAAACCAAATTGTTTACATGGAAGAAATGCAGTGAATCTGAGCCAAGTTGATACTCAACCTTCTTCACGTGTCATTGTGGCCTAGATTCTTCTATTTATTATAATCTTTACACTGATGTTGAAAAATTACAACTTGCGTTTATCTACTGTCTTAAGTGCAGCAAAATATCCACACAATCAAACAATTTTGACGTTCAGCCATGTACAGAGATATTGGGACAGATGACCAAAAGCTTAGTCAAAGGGGTAAGTTTTAAGCAACATCTTAAGGGAGGAGGACGAAGCAGAGAGGTTTACAGAGACAAATCCAGTGCTTAGGACCCAGCCAGCTGAGGGAATATTTTATTTGGCAGCAATTGTGACAGCGATTGGACAGGAGACACATCTGTGTTAATGTGATTTATTTAAACACATGACATACTTATGAGCAAATAAAATAAGAGGTTTGGTACAAACTGCATCAGGGCAATGTTCCTTTAAGGTAGAGGTGTGGAACACAAAGTAGTCTGTGAGTAATCAGTAAGTGTGAGGATGGGGACCCCCACCCCATGATACTAATTCCGATTATGCAGCAGTTCAGATGTTAATATGCAGAGTGCTCCTTCAGTAGCTAGGGCCAAGCATTAATTCACTTTTACAATTTAATCAGCACAGGGAAAATCAGTTTTAGATTGGATACTTTCTACTTACTGAGGCTGCCATTTATTGCTGCACAGACATTCTTGGCAGTCGTTAAATTTTTAATTTCTTTTGTGCTTGCCGAGACAGCTACAGAATAGAAGAGCTTCCAGCAGAACAGGATCGTCAGCAAGCATTCCCTGGCCTGCTTGAAGTCCGCACTTAATGGGGAAAGATTTCCACCTTTGGGTGCAGAATCATTATTTTGTTCTCCATTAATTTCTTAGTCTGGGCAAGGGAGTTCTTTCCCCATTGTGTCTATATCTAAACCACCTACAAATGCCCCACTCCTTCCCTGTCATTACATGGCACAGCACCAGTTTGAAAATAAAGAATCTGGAATTAAGAGTCTAATGATAACCATGAGGCCATTGTTGATTGTTGGAAAAACCCATCTGGTTCACTAAAGTCCTTCAAAGAAGGAAACTGCCAACCTTACCCAGTCTGAAGTACATGTCACTCCGGACCCACATGATGTGGTTGACTCTTAACTGCCCTCTGGACAATTAGAGATGGGCAATAAATGCTAATGTAGCCAGCAACCCCCTCATCCTGTGAGTGAATAAAAAAAAGTCATCTGAAGGCACAGCCACTAATGTGCATCACCAAGAAGCAAGAAATGGCGGAGTACTGGAGAAGACTTTGGAGAAAGGGAGAATGAGGCTTCGTAGGGATTTGAAAGCAATGTTGGGTAGTTTTTCATTGGAGCACTGTCAAGCTGGGAGCCAATGTTGATCAATTGTACAAAGATGTACAAGGTAATGAGAGACATGGATAGAGTCGATAGCCAGAGACCTTTCCCCAGGGCAGGATTGACTGCCACGAGGGGTCATAGTTTTAAGGTGTTAGGAGGAAGGTATAGAGGAGACATCAGAGGGAGGTTCTTCACCCAGAGATTTGTGAGCGCATGGAATAGTTTACCAGTGGGAGTCGTGGAAGCGGAGTCATTAGTGACATTTAAGCGACTGCTGGACATGCACATGGACAGCAGTGAATTGAGGGGAATGTAGGTTAGGTTATTTTAATTTTAGATTAGGATTATTCCACGGCACAACATCGTGGGCCGAAGGGCCTGTACTGTGCTGTACTTTTCTATGTTCTATGTTCTAATTAGCAAAGCGGTGAAAAACAAATAGGGTTCTATGCAAGTTACATCTGTGGGCAGCAGAGTTTTGGATGAGCTCAACTTGGAAAGTGGGAGGCCACCAAGAGGCTGTTGAGTCCTGATTGCAAATCTGAAACACCAGCTGCGAAAGCAAGTCAGTGGATTTTGAACTGCAATTAGAAGTGTGACTGAGCAATGGATGTAAAGGCAAACACTAGCTCAAACATAATCCCAATTGCGCTATAACCCGGAATAGAAATTCAGGCAAATGAGCTATGTGCAAACAAACAAACTCACGCACCATTGACCACAGAATCAACAATGATTCTGTGAACATTTGTCATTCTTAATAGCAAAAACTGCACCAATCCATCCCCAGGTGATTCTGAGATATTATTGTTGGAAATTCTAATGAAACCGATCTCTGATGTGATTGCTTTTATAGAGCTGCAGCCAGATGAGCTGCTGACAATGTATTGCTCTGTCTGTGACTATAAGCTGCATCTCATCAAATGCAGAAGGGAGAAGGTGCATATATTTCATATCTGTCCTGAATATAGTGCATTTTATTTTTTGACGGATTGAAAAGGAGTGTGAAATTTTTAAGGCTGAGGCATTGGTGGATTGGGAACTAGTGCAGGGCAACTGATAGACTGAGGACTACCAGGCTGATGGGTGAATTGAAACGAGTTAGAGGAAGGATAGCAGAGGTTTGGACAAACTCAGACTCATGAAAGGTGAAAGATGATTTGCTGGCCAAGGGAGTTGAAAACACCAACTTATGAGAGGTCATTTGGTGCAGACGCTGTGTGAGGTAGGCAGGCATGATATTGTGATAAGGTGATTGATAGAACAATTTTAAATGTTTAAACGTTAACAATTTTTGATTTTAAATATTTCCGAAAAAAGACACATTTGTCAAACCTTTAAACTATGCACTCATCAAGACATTACACAAGAAAAGCAAGGTAAAGGGAAGACAACATTCATAATGGATGAGAGGAGAGTGCTGATTGGTTGGCAAGGGGACTGTGTTTGGTAGAGGCATTGCCATGGAGAATGCACCAAATAATGATGACTGATATTGCACATTTTAAAGGAGAGGCAAGAAGGAGTGGCACTTGAGTGGTCATAAAGAGAAAATGCGCCAGGAGTTTTGGTTTCACAGCTAGATGAGACATAGTGACATTCTTATCTTGTTTCTAAGTGGAGAATAAAGGTGAGATAAGTCATTTGTCACCAAGTTAAAATCCAATTGTTCTTCTTCTCATTCTTACTTGCCTGTCCATGGCAAGATCAGCATTTATTGCTCATCCCTAACTTCTCTTGAACTGAATGGTTTTGCAGGCCACTTCAGAGGGCAGTTAAGAGTCAACCACATTTCTGGGAATCTGCAGTCAGGCAAGCTAATCAGGGCAGATTTCCCTCCTTATGTGAAACAGTTGAGATTTGACAACAAAATATTATATTTGGCATGGTCACCATTACTAAAAGATTCACTTTCATTTCCAGATTTCTAAAATTAATTGGCTGAACTTAACACATCCAGCTGCTACAGTGGGGCTCGAACCCATTTATCCAGAATATTGACTGGGTCTTTGGAATTAGAAACTTAGCGATTAACCATTGCATCATCATCTTTCCTTCATGCAACATGGGATGCTTTATCTCCTGGATAGAGTGGAATCATTTAGAAATATGAATGAATTGAAGTCCAGATTTTAGTAATAGAAGCAGAGGCTGAATGAGTCCCACTGTCTGAGAAATACACTGCATCATATACAAGTACGAATGTTCCTTTGATTCATGCAGTTAATTATAGAATCCCTATAGTGTGGAAACAGGCTATTTGGCCCAACCAGTCCACACCACCCCTCTGAAGAGCATCCCACCCAGACCCATTCCCCTACCCCTGCATTTCCCATGTCTAACCCACCTAACCCAAACATCCCTGGGAACGATGGACAATTTAGCATGGCCAGTCCCCTTATCCAGCACATCTTTGGACTGTGGGAGGAAACTGGAGCACTCAGAGGAAACCCAACCAGAAAATGTGTGATAACAAAGTGTGGAGCTGGATGAACACAGCAGGCCAAGCAGCATCTTAGGAGCACATAAGCTGACATTTCGGGCCTAGACCCTTCATCAGAGAGGGGGATGGGGAGAGGGTTCTGAAATAAATACAGAGTGAGGGGGAGGCAGATCCAAAAACTCTACACAGACAGTTGTCTGAGGCTGGAATTGAATCCAGGTCCCTCGCACTGTGAGGCAGTAGTGCTAACCACTGAGCCGCCATGTCACACCTAACACTGTGATTGCTGAGAAATGAACCCAGGTCAATTGCTTGGAAGGCAGCTATGCTGACCACTATACCAGCATCATGGAACTAATGAACTCCTAAAGTGAGAGCTCGGCTCCTATCTGACTTGCACACAAGGAAAGTTAATTCCACTTTTCTGCTCAGAAACGATACACGAAGCTGTGATTGAGCTTGTCAGTAAATGTCACTGAGCTTTCTCGGAATAACATCAATATGAAGAATGCCAGCACAGATAAATCAATCTCATTTATTACTGTAGCAATTCCAGCAATGTTGTCACTAGATTTGCTCAGTGGCTCTGTATCAGTGCATAGTAGGGAAAATTAGACTTAAACAATAAATTATTATTTGGCAAAATGTTTTGCATATCACTTGGGCTAGTACTGTCACTCTGTAAGACATAAATACTCAGTTGAAATTTTGCTCCACTGTATAATCTAGGAGGGCCTTACAATCCAGTCCTGAGGGAATACTGTATTGTTGGAGGTGCCATTGTTCTGATGAGATGTTTGACTGATGCCCTTTGTAGTGGACATTAAAGATTCCACAACGCTCCTTACTCCCCAGGTCCAGCAGCCCACCAGCTCCCAT
The DNA here is from genome assembly GCF_030684315.1 of Stegostoma tigrinum. Classification (NCBI taxonomy): domain Eukaryota; kingdom Metazoa; phylum Chordata; class Chondrichthyes; order Orectolobiformes; family Stegostomatidae; genus Stegostoma; species Stegostoma tigrinum. Next base: position 8,455,727 of record NC_081385.1, on the reverse strand, counting down.
CCCCAAAGATACAGGGTTCAATTTCCAGTCAAATTGCTTGAGTGTCAAGTTTGGGGACTTCCGTGTAGAATTTCCCTCTGTGAGCCCTGGAGACTGTTCTTGCTCCACATTACAATGCTTATCTCATTAAGTATATACCACACCCTCTATTGCCAGTCCTGGGCTATCAGATGTTCAGCAGCGATGGAGTGCTGTCTGCTGCTGAGGCCTTACAGTGTTCTATCCAGTGCCAAACGCAGGTCTGAAACAGCAATGGGATCACTGACAACAAAAAGATTAATGACCTTCTGAGCTCTGCAAGGGCAAGTGCCTCTTTCTGCCACCTCATGTTCACTATAACTCTGCTGTGCACCCACCTTCCAACAAGGCCGGTGAGTCTACTGCTCTCTCAGTTGTAAGCAGCATCTTCTGTCAATAACATTCACCCAACCAAACCCTTCAAATTAGTAACCCTTCCTGCACTTCCTGCTGCTCTCTTGGGATGCTTCGCCACCCTTTCTAAACAAAGACAGACCAGTCCCTTGACTGACCATGGACCCCTCAATCCTTCATTGCCGCCAAATATGACAAACTGCCTAGCTTTGGGGGCATGGTTGTTCAATGGTTAGTACTGCTGCCTCACAGTACTAGGGGCCCGGGTTTGATCCCACCCTTGGGTAACTGTCTGTGTGGAATTTGCACATTCTCCCCCAAACATAATTCTGATTCCTCTCCATGGATGCTGCTGGACCTCCTGAGCTTTTTCCAGCAATTTCTGTTTTCGTTTAATGAAATAAACGTGCATTTACATGATATCTTTGACAACATCGGGATGATCTGCAAGTGCTTTACAGCTGTTGAAATACTTGTTGAGATGTAGTCACTGTGACAATATAGGAGACGCAGCAGACAATTCTGAGCCCAACGAGCAGCACAAACAGAAATGTGATAGTGCCCAGATTGGATGACCAGATTTAACAGAGTAAACAGCAAGAATCAGCTCTCAACAATAACAAAAACAGGAGTTGCTGGATAAACTCAGCAGGTCTGGCAGCATCTGTGAAGAAAAAAATCAGAGTTTCAATCAGAATTGAAATAGTTCTGAGGAAGAACCACAGGACCTGAAACGCTATCTCTGATTTTTTCTTCACAGATGCTGCCAGGACTGCTGAGTTTTTCCAGCAACTTCTGTTTTTGTTCCCGATTTACAACGTCCGCAGTTCTTTTGGTTTTTAAGAGTCAGCTCTCAATGGCTGCATCACTAATTCTAAACTAAAATAAACATTAGTATAAAAACAGCTTGAGCTAAATCATTGTCCAGATGAGATCATGAACAGATAATCTGTCTTTTTTGAACAGTGTAGGTTGAGACATAGATATTGTCTAAGACACTGGTGCACCAATGTGCATTCAACAGGATTATAATGATCTCACTTTCACTCTCATGCCCATCTGTTTATCGAATTAACACAGTGTAGAGCTGGGGGAACACAGCAGGTCAAGCAGCATCAGAGGAATGGGAAAGTTGAAGTTTCGGTTTCTGAAGAAGGGTCCCAACCCAAAACATCAACTTTCCTGCTCCTCTGAAGCTGCCTGACCTGCTGTGTTCCTCCAACTCCACACTGTGTTGATGCTGACTCCAGCATCTGCAGTTCTTGCTATCTCTGAGTGTTTATAGAATTGTTCATTTTTACGATGATATTTGCAATCTTATTCTATATTAATCTTTGCGGATTTTCAGTTTGCAATCTGCCAGTGTAAATAAGGAGGAAAAATATTGTAAATGTCTCATAAACTTAACTAATTTACTGAAGGGATGAACTCAGGGCTCTCTCTATCATTTTGTTGAAGGTCACACCTTGGTTTTACATTTTAATGAGAGTTGCGAGGAGATGAATTAAATGGGGCTGCGTATGGTTTAGGACAAGACTGCAAATGGCATGGGCTGGTAATTGTTTTTTGCCTTTTGTCAAAAATTGATAGTGTAAAAGCAACCCATTCAGCTGCCCATGCTGTCATAATTAACAGCATGAAAGGGCCCTATTTCGTTGGCTATGCAGATACAGCTGAAAGCAATGAAAGACCCATGTAGCTGTCTAATGCACTATGGCTGACAGCAATGAAATTACCCATTTAGCTGTCCGTCTAGCTTGACAAGGTGAGAGTAAAGCACTTAGCTGTTCCTGAAGAATTGGAATATAATAAACAGCTGTAATTATTTTATTAATAAGAATATATATCAAGTTGAATGCATTTCCTAAAGTGAAGGAGACAGATATATGGTCTGAGCTTGCTAGGCAAGCAATTATTTCCATCAATCACCAATAATGAAGATGATTCCCTGTCTGAGGCTGAGTATCAAGAAATCTGACATTGAGTGAACGTCATGCTTGGTCATGATTCCACAGCGACCGTTAGGCTAACACTGCACTGCATGAGCAAACACTTCCACCGACTCATGACAATAACTCCCATGAAACCAACCACTCACACAGCCTCAGGCTGCATTTAAAGTTTCTCACTTCCAAGGGCAGAAGATGCAAGCAGGCGAGGAGAGAAATCTCAGCCCATCAATTTGGGGACAAGCCAACCCATCTCTCCTGACCACATCCTTCACACCCAGTCGCAGTCTCTCTTTCCTGAGCCATTCCACTATTTTCCTGGCATTTATTGAACATTGCTGGGATAGTTTTTGTTTTAGTAGTGGTGGCACAGTGGGGAACACTGCTGCCTCACAGAGCCAGTGACCCAGGCTCAATTCCAGCCTTGGGTGACAATGTGGAGTTTTGACATTCTCCCTGTTTCTACTGGGTGCTCTGCTTTCTTCCCCCCTGTCCAAAGATTTGCAAGTTAGGTGGATTGGCTATGCTAAATTGTCCTGTTGTCTTTAGAGATGTGCAGGCTATTTGGATTAACCATTGGAAATGCAGGGTAACAGGAATAGAGCTAGGGAGGGTTTGGGTCTGGATGGGATGCCCTTAGGAGGGTTGGTGCAAACTCACTGGGTTGAATGGCTTTTTCCCATTCAATGATTCTAATTGGGAATTCAGGAAAAGCTTCTTTACTGAAGAGTGTGGAGAGAATGCAGGACTTGCAATCACAATGGGTGGTTAAGAAGAATAGCATGCACAGATCTTAAGAGAAAATATTGTAAGGCAGTGGAAGAGAGAGAGAAATAGGATATGTTGAGAAGAGAAGACTTTATGGGGTGTAGTTACTGCTGTGGGGATTGCTTGCTTGAGTGGTGTAAATGCTATGTATTAATTTGTAATTTTATTTCTCAACCTAAGGTTCCAACACAAACAGCTACTTGAAAAATGTAAAAAGATCCTCGGGACTAGTTTACTTACTAAGTAGTTCATTAGGAATTCTCTCCATTTATAACATCTCAAGGCTTTCAATTAACTTGGAGCTTAGTAATCATTTCCTACCAATCATTTATTCCATGTTATTTATAGAACAGTTAATCATGACTATTAGGAAGTACAGAGCTGATAAAAAAATGTTTATAATTTTTTGATCTTGTGAACCCCATTCACTTTTAGTTTAATCAACGAAACAAATTGCTTTAGAGTCATGGAGGTGCACAGCACAGAAACAGGCCCTTCAGTCCAACTCATTCGTGCCAACTAGATATGCTAGGTAGATCTAATCCCATTTGCCAGCATTTGGCCCATATTCCTTCTTGCATAACAGGAGTGGAACAGCTCCCATTCTGACTACCCTCAGATTATAGGATCCCTGGAGTGTAGAAGCAGACCGTTCATCCCATCAAGTCCACACCAACCCACCAACGAGCATCCCACTCAGTCCCTACCCTATATTTTCCATGGCCAATCCACCTAACCTGCACATCTTTGGACTGTGGGAGGAAACTGGAACATCCAGGGGAAACCCACGCAGATTCAGGAAGAATGTGCAAACTCCACGCAGACAGTTGTCCGAGGGTGGAATCGTGGAATCAGACCAGGTCCCTGGTGCTGTGAGGCGGCAGTGTTAACCACTGAGCCTGTACCTACTGCAGCTATTGTGGAGATACTGCTTCTAATCTATAGTTCATTCTGTTTAGGCAGTTTCTATAGTGGAAGTGATCGTGTAAGGGAAAACTGTGCATTTATGTGGTGCCATTCACAATCACAGGATATTTTAAGACACTTAACAGTCACTTCAGTTAATTTGAATTGTAGTCACTTTTGCAAAGTAGGAAACATGGCCGCCAATTTGCACACAGCATGTTCCCACAAATAGCAATATTGGGTAACAAAATAATTTGTTTTAGTAACGTTAATTGCAGGATTAATATTAACCAAGGAACCAGATGAGAAACCCTACAGCTTTGCTGCAAATAGCACGACAATCTCTGTCATTTGAGCTAAGGGCCAGTGAACAGTATGTTCACTTCCAAATCAGAAAATTCATGTCTCCCTTTGGATCACAAGAGTGCTTGTACTGCTGTGGTAGTGACCTGACCCCTGAGCCAGGAGATCTCAGGCTGAAGTTCTACCTGCTCCAGAGGTGAGTAGTACCACATTTGATTAGGAAAGAACCTCTAACTTAAGTGAAAAAGTTAAGGCTGATGCCCTACTGTAGTAGTGGGAGAGTGTTGGGTTCTCAGAGATGCTGCCTTTTCATTTTAAACTGAGGCTCTGTCAGTTCTCTCAGACAGCTATGAAAGATGTCAGGGCACTGTTTGATAAAGGGGACTGACAAAGCTGACATGGAAAGCATGTTTCTGCACGTGGAGCAATTTAGGATAAGGGATAGCAGATTTAAAACAGAAATGAGGAGAAATCTCTTCCCTCAAAGACTCATGAGTCTGTGGGATTTGCTGCCGCAATGTGTCGTGGATATCGGGACGTTGAGTACTTTTAAAGAGGAGATAGATATATTTCTAATGAATAATGTGTTAAAGGGTGATGGAGAGCGGGCAAGAAAGTGGAGATGAGGTCCGCCATGATCATATCAAATGGAAGAGCAGATCCAAGGGGCTTAATGGCCTACTCTTGCTCTTAGTACTTATGTTCTCCATTGAAACAGAGCAGGGGAGTGCTCTGAGATGTCCTGTCTGAAATGTATACCTCGACCAACATCACTAAAATACATTATCTGGCCATTATCACATTGTTGTTTGTGAGGACTTGCTGTGCATAAAGTGACTCCTGCACATTTACATTACATAGGCCAAGACTGGGCTTTGGTTTACCGTCTCATCTGAAATATAGCACCTGCAGCAGTGCGACACTCCCTCAGCACTGCACAAAAGAACTGCAAATGCTGTAAATCAGAAACAAATATGGACATTGCTGGAAAAGCTCAGCAGGTCTGGCAGTGTCTGTGGAGAGAAATCAGAGTTAATGTTTTGGGTCAACTATATCATCCTCAGAACTGGATTGAACTCAGCCTTGATGATGTGTTCAGGTCTCTGGAATGGGATATGATTCTGGAGATTATGATTCAGAGGTGAAAGTGGTCAAAACCGTCAGGTCAGGAAGAGCAAACCAAAATAACTAGAGATCCTAAGCCTAATCTTCTCAGACCATTCCTGCTGGAAGTGTGTGCATTTCAGACTGGGATAGGATAGAACTCTGGCTGCATAATCTGCTCAGGATGAATACCCTGCTTCAATTTTCTGTTGTGACTCACAACATGAAGAAGAAGGATTTGATTGAAGCGCTGGGGTAATAGATTATCTGCTCCTTTAATAACATGCCGGAGAAGGTCAGCAGCTTCTGAAAAAGGGGGAAAGAAAATTAACAGAGAAACAAATTCTTCGAGAAAGGTTTTAATCTTTGATGCATAGAAGAAATATTTTAAATAAACAAGATTGGATTCATGACTCATTCATAATTAATAACCTTTTGTGAAAACAGTTAATCCTAGCTACTAGGAATTAGCTGCTTCACTAATAAAATTATAATAGTTAATCTTCATTTATAGATACCAAATCAAATTTCCCAGTCCTGTTACTTGAAGCAGAATGCTGTGTGTGTTTGTGTGTGTGTGTGTGTGTGTGTGTGTGTGTGTGTGTGTGTGTGTGTGTTCGTGCACGCGCGTGGGGGTTTGTATGTGTGTGTGTGGGGGGGGGGGCGTTTGTGTGTGTGTGTGTGTGTGTGTGTGTGTGTGTGTGTGTGTGTGTGTGTGCGCGTGCGTGTGTGTGCATGTGTCTGTGTGTGTGTGTGTGTGTGTGTGTGTGTGTCTGTGTGTGTGTGTGCGTGTGTGTGTGTGTGTGTGTGTGAATGTAGCAGTTGGCTATCTTGTAACAGAAGTTGATTTCTGGTGCTACAAACCAGGGAAATCAAATGCCACTCATTAGGAGTGACCCACATTGACTTGAACACGTGAGCAACAGCCTGTGTTTTGGTCAGTTGGCTGACTGTATCGCTCTTACTCATCACAAAAATCAATCTTAATGTTTGCCTGCTGTTGACATTTCTATTTGAATTGTCCTGTGATCGTTTTCTTATAATGGTTACTTGGTTTCCTCCCTCAGAGTCAAGAGGTAGGAAATGAATAAACACAGTTATTTTTTAACCCATGCTCCTTAAAGTACATAAAGTGCCTTCAGAGACTGTACTTGAACTAACACAGGAATGTGGTCTTTGTCTTCATGCACTGAAGCAGGTTGAGGAAGTCAAGTGAAGTTAATAAAAATAATGTAGGGCTGCATTTTCCCAGTTCCAACATGTTAGATCTGGCAGGGCGAGGAAAACAGGTGGGAGAAGTATCGGGATGACTTTCTAGCAGGCAACTTTCCAGGGGTGGCCTTAGACTTGGATCTGATGCCTTGGATCTGGTGGTGGGCAGCCAACATGTATTTTTAAGGGATAATGGGAACTGCAGATGCTGGAGATTCCAAGATAATAAAATGTGAGGCTGGATGAACACAGCAGGCCAAGCAGCATCTCAGGAGCACAAAAGCTGACGTTTCGGGCCTAGACCCTTCATCAGAGAGGGGAATGGGGGGAGGGAACTGGAATAAATAGGGAGAGGGGGGGAGGCGGACCGAAGATGGAGAGTAAAGAAGATAGGTGGAGAGCGTGTAGGTGGGGAGGTAGGGAGGGGATAGGTCAGTCCAGGGAAGACGGACAGGTCAAGGAGGTGGGATGAGGTTAGTAGGTAGCTGGGGGTGCGGCTTGGGGTGGGAGGAAGGGATGGGTGAGAGGAAGACCCGGTTAGGGAGGCAGAGACAGGTTGGACTGGTTTTGGGATGCAGTGGGTGGGGGGGAAGAGCTGGGCTGGTTGTGTGGTGCAGTGGGGGGAGGGGATGAACTGGGCTGGTTTAGGGATGCAGTAGGGGAAGGGGAGATTTTGAAACTGGTGAAGTCCACATTGATACCATATGGCTGCAGGGTTCCCAGGCGGAATATGAGTTGCTGTTCCTGCAACCTTCGGGTGGCATCATTGTGGCAGTGCAGGAGGCCCATGATGGACATGTCATCAAGAGAATGGGAGGGGGAGTGGAAATGGTTTGCGACTGGGAGGTGCAGTTGTTTGTTGCGAACTGAGCGGAGGTATTCTGCAAAGCGGTCCCCAAGCCTCCGCTTGGTTTCCCCAATGTAGAGGAAGCCGCACCGGGTACAGTGGATGCAGTATACCACATTGGCAGATGTGCAGGTGAACCTCTGCTTAATGTGGAATGTCATCTTGGGGCCTGGGATGGGGGTGAGGGAGGAGGTGTGGGGACAAGTGTAGCATTTCCTGCGGTTGCAGGGGAAGGTGCCGGGTGTGGTGGGGTTGGAGGGCAGTGTGGAGCGAACAAGGGAGTCACGGAGAGAGTGGTCTCTCTGGAAAGCAGACAGGGGAGGGGATGGAAAAATGTCTTGGGTGGTGGGGTCGGATTGTAAATGGCGGAAGTGTCGGAGGATAATGCGTTGTATCCGGAGGTTGGTAGGGTGGTGTGTGAGAACGAGGGGGATCCTCTTGGGGCGGTTGTGGCGGGGGCGGGGTGTGAGGGATGTGTCGCGGGAAATGCGGGAGACGCGGTCAAGGGCGTTCTCAATCACCGTGGGGGGAAAGTTGCGGTCCTTAAAGAACTTGGACATCTGGGATGTGCGGGAGTGGAATGTCTTATCGTGGGAGCAGATGCGGCGGAGGCGGAGGAATTGGGAATAGGGGATGGAATTTTTGCAGGAGGGTGGGTGGGAGGACGTGTATTCTAGGTAGCTGTGGGAGTCGGTGGGCTTGAAATGGACATCAGTTACAAGCTGGTTGCCTGAGATGGAGACTGAGAGGTCCAGGAAGGTGAGGGATGTGCTGGAGATGGCCCAGGTGAACTGAAGGTTGGGGTGGAAGGTGTTGGTGAAGTGGATGAACTGTTCGAACAGTTCATCCACTTCACCAACACCTTCCACCCCAACCTTCAGTTCACCTGGGCCATCTCCAGCACATCCCTCACCTTCCTGGACCTCTCAGTCTCCATCTCAGGCAACCAGCTTGTAACTGATGTCCATTTCAAGCCCACCGACTCCCACAGCTACCTAGAATACACGTCCTCCCACCCACCCTCCTGCAAAAATTCCATCCCCTATTCCCAATTCCTCCGCCTCCGCTGCATCTGCTCCCACGATAAGACATTCCACTCCCGCACATCCCAGATGTCCAAGTTCTTTAACGACCGCAACTTTCCCCCCACGGTGATTGAGAACGCCCTTGACCGCGTCTCCCGCATTTCCCGCGACACATCCCTCACACCCCGCCCCCGCCACAACCGCCCCAAGAGGATCCCCCTCGTTCTCACACACCACCCTACCAACCTCCGGATACAACGCATTATCCTCCGACACTTCCGCCATTTACAATCCGACCCCACCACCCAAGACATTTTTCCATCCCCTCCCCTGTCTGCTTTCCGGAGAGACCACTCTCTCCGTGACTCCCTTGTTCGCTCCACACTGCCCTCCAACCCCACCACACCCGGCACCTTCCCCTGCAACCGCAGGAAATGCTACACTTGTCCCCACACCTCCTCCCTCACCCCCATCCCAGGCCCCAAGATGACATTCCACATTAAGCAGAGGTTCACCTGCACATCTGCCAATGTGGTATACTGCATCCACTGTACCCGGTGCGGCTTCCTCTACATTGGGGAAACCAAGCGGAGGCTTGGGGACCACTTTGCAGAACACCTCCGCTCAGTTCGCAACAAACAACTGCACCTCCCAGTCGCAAACCATTTCCACTCCCCCTCCCATTCTCTTGATGACATGTCCATCATGGGCCTCCTGCACTGCCACAATGATGCCACCCGAAGGTTGCAGGAACAGCAACTCATATTCCGCCTGGGAACCCTGCAGCCATATGGTATCAATGTGGACTTCACCAGTTTCAAAATCTCCCCTTCCCCTACTGCATCCCTAAACCAGCCCAGTTCATCCCCTCCCCCCACTGCACCACACAACCAGCCCAGTTCTTCCCCCCCACCCACTGCATCCCAAAACCAGTCCAATCTGTCTCTGCCTCCCTAACCGGGTCTTCCTCTCACCCATCCCTTCCTCCCACCCCAAGCCGCTCCCCCAGCTACCTACTAACCTCATCCCACCTCCTTGACCTGTCCGTCTTCCCTGGACTGACCTATCCCCTCCCTACCTCCCCACCTACACGCTCTCCACCTATCTTCTTTACTCTCCATCTTCGGTCCGCCTCCCCCTCTCTCCCTATTTATTCCAGTTCCCTCCCCCCATCCCCCTCTCTGATGAAGGGTCTAGGCCCGAAACGTCAGCTTTTGTGCTCCTGAGATGCTGCTTGGCCTGCTGTGTTCATCCAGCCTCACATTTTATTATCATGTATTTTTAAGGCTTTAATTTGAGGCAGTTAGGTTTGTGAGCAATCTGCCAGCAATGGAGCAGTACCTGCTGTATGGAGATGTTCTCCCAGACTGGGTGGTAGTCGTAGGAGGGTGGTGGGGGTGGGGTGGGCCTGGGGGGGGGGGATGTGTGGTTATGGTTTTGGGGAGGTACAATGAAGCCAGAGGGCTTTGCTTGGAAGACATTTGCCTGCTTAGCTTTCTAAAATGATGCCTCTCAAAATAGCGATGCCTCTGAGTTGCCTCAGGAGCATCTATTGGAAGTTAGCCTCCAGGGATCTAGCTCAGGAGGAGATGCAGTGATGATGTTTAATGTTGTTATGTTGTGTCAGTGACTTGATTATGTGGAAAGAATTGGAAGAGATAGTGGGCAAATGTATGGGTACGACACTATGAATAAAAGGCTCTTGCAGGACATTTGATAGACACAAGGAAAAGTACTTGGGAGACTAAATACAGTTTGACCCCACAGATGTTATTAACAACAATGCATAAAATACCTGTTCTGCCTCTTACAGTAAAACAGTGATTATACATCAAAAGCACTCCATTGGCCATAAAATACTTTGCGACATCTTTGTGAAAGTTTCTATTAAAATGCAAACCATTCTTTTTTCTTTTCTGAGTGTTTAATGCTCAACTACTGATTGGTACCATGGTACTGGGATTACTCTTCTTCAGAAAAAAAAGGGTTCAGAAGAGATTTACCAGGATGTTGCCGGCTATGGAAGCTCTTTTTTCTAACGAAGGGCCCCGAAACCGGAACATCAGCTTTCCTACTCCTCTGATGCTGCCTGGCCCGCTGTGCTCCTCCAGCGCCACACTGTGTTATCTCTGACTTTAGCATCGGCAGTTCTTACTGGCTCTTGCTTTATGGGAACGTTCAAATCCCACCACAGCACATGGTGAAACTTTACTTCAATAACACTTGAATGAAAAATTAACTTTGTGCCAGTTGTTGTAAAAGCTTACATCCTGTTGAAAGAAAATCTGCCATCTTTACCTAGTCTGGGCTAGATGCTGGTCTTAACTGCCCATTGGCCAATAAACGCACGTATTACCAGCGATATCCACAACCTTTGAATTTAAAAAAAATCATTGAAATGTTAGCAGAAGTGGAAGAAGCTAAATCTATTGTCATTAAGATAGGATGAAGACAGACAAAATCCAATTTCTGGAGTAATGAAAGGAATCAATACAGTTCATGGAAAAACAGTAGAGGAGGGCAGGTTGGAAGCGAGAGAAGTCACAAGGACAAATTTAGAAGCATTGTATGCAACAAACAATTCCCCCGAAACTAAAAAATTCACATGAATTATTATCCTTAGTGTTGCTGCATTAGAACCAATATTTTACAACTCACGAACCGCTTCCATGATATATTGTTTTATAGGGAAGGTAGCTTAGTTGGACTTCTGACTGACATCTAGATAATATTGGAGAGATATTTGTTCAATAAAACAAATCTACTTGCTATAAAAGTTTGTTTTAAAAGTCATTATTCAATCAGGATCTGGTCATAACAATTGCTATAATTCTATTGGTTTTAATGCTGGCTGATTACTCTTTCAAACAGCAACCATTAGATGCTTAAAACAAACTCTTCAGTCAGACTCCAAGCTCAACTGAAGCATCAGAGAAAGAATTAAAGCAATATATAATTGCCAAAGAAATATAGAGATGTTTATTCATGGTGGCAAAATAATATTAAATAGTCATCAGATTAGCTGTAAGATAGATGCAGCCAGGAAAATCAAATGAATGAGAATTCTTTTGTTTTTATAATCAACACCTTCCATTTACCTTACATGTTTAGGACTGTAAAATATTCTGAGATAGCTCACAAACAGCATTCGTTTATGTGGCACCTCATGGAGATAATGGAGCAGGTAATCAAAAGCATTGGGTTTTCTGGAATGGGAGGTAAAGAACTCAAGAGGTTCAGAGAAAGTTTATGGGGCCCCAAGTCAGTTAAAACCATGGCTGCCAGCCATGGGTCAGGACTGAGGATTCCCCATATTGTTCTTCTGGGTGAGAGTCATCAGAATAGTCTCCCAAGTGTTGCTGTTGGCAACTCTGGAGGTACGGTCCTAGTGTGCATTGTGTATTCATGTACAGTACCCTGGATGTGATGCCTTGTAACCACACCTTCAAGTACCGCATCCCCACCCATTATATGGAAGCACACTGCTGTTTGTGAATATAATGGTGTGAGAGCCAATGGAAATTGCTTGCAATTTCCTCAAGTCCTGAGAGGCAGAAACATAAAGTAGGAGAGTGAGCAGGAGAGAGTAAAACAAACCAGGGAGTGTTGGGGACGTGCCATGGTGGAAGGGGGTGGGAGCAGGGATGAGTAAGAGAAATCCATCAGGTGCTATGGGAAAAGAGAGAAGCTGGGGGCAAAAGATTTAGGACAGAAGAAACTAGGAGATGGCAGAGAAACAAATCGGCGCAATGGGGAGTTAATTTCTGTCTTTTTATTTGTGCTGCTATATAAGATGTTTTATTATGGGAGTAAGGTAGCTTTGTTCTTTTTTTTCTCTGGACTGAGCCCCAACTCACCCAGCTGAGTTTCAGTACCAGTGTGTGGGAGTCAGTGAATTGAATTAGGTTTAGTTTTGGTTTTTATTATTTTTATAACTGGATGTATATTGTGAAAAGTAATAAAATTTTATGGAAACTTGAGCTAGGATTAATTTATTGATGATGTTCTGGTTGAAACTGTAAGTTTTTTTTGGTGCTTCCCTTTGAGATTGATCCAACAAAAACATCACAGAGACAATGTTGTCCTGAATCTTTCTGAGTGCGCAGTGAAGATTGCTGCACAGCGTTTCAGGGGATGTCGGTTTGTATGCAGCGTTTTGTTGCACTGCGCAGCAACCTCTGAATGCTGTGCAGCAATGCATGCGTGCATCTTGCTGGGGAGGTCAGTTAGCTAGGCCAGAGTTGGAGCACTGTGTGCAGTCTAGTCTCCACATCCATGGGAGGATGTGATTGTGTTGGAGAAGGTGCAGAGGAGATTCACCAGGATGTTGCCTGTCCCCTTTAATGCTTTGCAGCAATCTTTGAGGGACTGGCACATACTGCGCACTCCAAAAGACCCAGGACAACATTGTTTCTGTAATGTTTCTGTAGGGTCAATCTCAATGCGATTCAGCCGTGAGGGATGGGGATCAAGTCCCACCTGCTCCAAATGTGTGTAATAATATCTCTGAACAGGTTGATTAGGCTAGCGTTGGTTCCCCTCAAGCACCGAAGACTTGGGGGTGTCTTGATTGAGGTGTAAAAAGTTATGAGGAGCATAGTTAGGGTAGATATGGTGAAAGGATTCTTCTTATTAGAGGAATCAATAAGCAAGGGGCTCCATTTGAAGGTAAGGACTGGGAGTTTTAAAGGAGTTTGAGGATTTCTTTTACCTGGATGGTGGTGTGTATCTGGAACTCACTCCTGAAAGAGGTGATAGGGTTAGAGACATTTAAGAGGCATTTGATTGGCACTTTAAAACACCATAACATGCAAGGCTATATACCGTGTGCTGGAAAATAGGGTTAGAATAAATAGATGCTTGATGATGGGCGCAGACACAATGGGCCTAATGGCCTTTTTCCATGCTGTAAAAATTCTATGACTCTTGCTTAAAGCAGTTTTTATTTCAATGTTACTTATCCATTAATATTTCTATTGTTTTGGTCCTTTTCTTAATTTATAAATTACACTATTCCAATGTCGAAAGAAGTGCAGGCTGGGTGAATTGGCCTTGCTAAATTGCCCATATTGTCCAGAGATGTGTAGGTAAGATGGATTAGCTGTGGAAAATGTGGGGTTTCGAGGTTAGGGTATTGGGTGGGTCTTGGTGGGATGCTCTTCGGAGGGTGGATATGGAGTCGACGGGCCAAATGGCCTGCTTCCACTCCGAGGGATTTTATGATTCATTGAAAATGCAATTTCCTTGTAGCATTCCAACATGGATATTCTCTCACTTCTACCTTGAAACCTTCTCTCTGTCATATCTGTTTCAACCCCAAGTTCATCTTAAGATGTAATCGACCAGACTCCCTGTTTGTAGTATTTCCAGCAAATTTCAGTGTTCATTAACTCTCTAAGGTGCTTCATCCTTTGTTACTTTTTCTGTCCAACTGATTCTTTTCATTCTCTTCCAAACCTGTGTTTTGAAGCTGTTTAACAAGTTAGTGCCCTGTTTCTGTAAAAGGTCCTCATCATACATCCGTTTAAAGCTATAAGTAACTTCTTAAGCTGTTTATGTAGCTTTCTGGTTCATTCTAGTTAGCAGCTGTCTCTTCCACTGCAAATCAGGAAGCTGCATAAATGATTGAAGAGCAATGGATACGTGTTGTACAAAAGAAATTTGCAATATACTGCATAATTCCATGAAAACAAGAGATGTAGAATTTTCACTCTGATGAATCAACTCAGATTCAAAACATTAATTGCTCTCTTTACACAGATGCTGCCAGACCTGCTGAGTTTCTCCAGCAATTTCTGTTTTTATTTCAGGTCTCCAGCATCTACAGTTCTTTGTTTTATTTCGGTGTTTAACTCACAGCCACATCTCTTCCACCTTGAAGAGGTTCTGCTCCTCTTTCCAACAGCATTTCAGTTCTAACCTTTCTTCTTGTTTGCTTTCGTTATTTTTCTTTTCTCTCCTAGTATTTCTCAAAGTCTTTGCCAAAGCTTACTTCTACAGTCATATCTTGTTCCTTCGTGATTGCTCCCAGCTTAGGCTCACCCCTCGTGGATCCTGATTAAGCTTCACCCCTTGTGTTTTGAATCCACCCAGGATCACAGGTATCTCCATAATGTACAACACTCCTCAAACAGCTGCTCTCGCCATATCCTGAGATCCACACTCAGTACCGTCTGTCGCCATATGCACACTCTCGACCTCTGTCTCCATCAGCATTGCCTCACGTTGGCTCAGAGCTGCCCTGCTCCCCCCAAGTTCCACTTCATCCTCTAGCTTGTTTGATGTTCTAACAAGAAACTTTCTCTCTTCCTTTCAGCTATCAAGGAACGCCAGCTGGGACAAGATACCCACACCTCTCTGGAATGTCTCTGCCCCACCACCTCACCTCTGACTATATCCTTTCTCTTGATCCCACTGTGTCATGTATTTACTGCTTCTTCTGACCTTCTGCTTTCCAATGTTGAATATTTTGTTCTCAGCAAAGGTCTTAGTTTTATCCCTCTGTGTCCCCACCTCAATGAATGTTGGGCGCAACATGATGTTGAACTCATCTTTCGTCACCTCTGCACCCAGTTCTTTGGACAAGAATCCTCTCCCTGTCCCACAGATCCCTTCCCCACCTCCACCACTGTCTGACCACCTGGACCCCTCCCTCTGGCATTTTACCAATGCTCAACCAGTTCATGGAGAACTACCAACATGATATTGGTTGCCTCAATTTCTTTGTCCCCCTGCCTTACCCATCCCAATCTATCTCCCTCTGAACTAACTGCAGTCCATGCTCTGAAATCCACCCCTAACTTTGTTATCAAGCCTGCTGAGGGTGGTGCTGCTACTATTGTCTGGTGGAGTGAGCTCTATATTTCAGATGCTGAGTGCCAGCTCTCAGCCACCCGCTCCCATCTCCCTCAGGACCCTGACCCCACCATCAGGCATTAGGCCAATGTGTCCACGACTGTCACCAATTTCATTGTATCTGGGGATCACCCCCTGATACCCCTCAACCCTGTACAACGCACTTCTACCTTTGCCCCAAAATCCGCAAACAGGACTACCTGGACAGACCCATTGTTTCTGCCTTTTCCTGCCCACAGTACCAAAGATTCCCCACCACTCTAGTCAACAGGGCCGTTAGCCGTGTTCGACCGATGTCCCACACTTCTGCCCTCAGCCGTCCCCTTCCCTCCCAGAACAGCAATAGAGTCTCCCTGGTATTTACTCAGCACCCATCAGCATCCACGTCCAAAGGATTGTGAGCCACCATTTACATCAGCTCCAGCAGGATGCCACAACCAGACACACATTCCCCTCCCCTCCCTTGTCGACATTCCACACGGACCATGCTTTCCGAGACACTCCCTCCCCACACCCAAAACCTTCCCAACAAACAGCACCATCCTATGCCATCGCAGAATGTGTGACATCTGCCCTTTTACTTCTTCCTTCCTCACGGTCCATGGTCCCAGATACTCCTTCCAGGTGAAGCAATGATTTATCTGCACGCCACTCAATCTGGTCTACTGTATTCACTGTACGCAATATGGTCTCCTCTACACTGGGCAGAACTGAGGAAGGGTCACTGGACCCAAATCATGAACTCTGATTTTTCTTCACAGATTCTGTCAGACCTGCTGAGCTTTTCTAGCAACTTCTGCTTTTGTTCCTGATTTACAGCACCTACAGTTCTTTCAGTTTTTATTGAGACGAAACTCAGGCTGGGTGAAACTTTGCAGAACACTTACGCACTGTCCAAAAAATTGACCCAGCTTCCATTTGCCTGACCCTTCAACACACCAGCATGTTCCCACACCAACATTTCTGTCGCAGGCCTGCTGCAGTGTTCTGGTGAGCATCAACACAAGCTCAAAGAGCAACATCTCATTTTCCACTTGGGGATCCTCCAGCCTCAGCATCAAGTTCAGTAACTTTACAGCCTGATTCCATCCTTCATTATTCCACACCTCGGTCCTGTTATGACAAGTTTTGCTTTTAGCACCGTAACCCATTCTTACATGTTGTTCGGCCTGTTATCACATTATATGGGTTTCATTCAGCGTAGCTAAACCATTTCACTCTTAGCTCTTATTATCCCTTATTGAGCTTTTCTTCTGTTCTGGTCTGCTATCCATTATCTCCTTAGTCAGAAGTCACACAGCACCAGGCGAAGATCCAACAGGTTTATTTAAAATTGCAAGCTTGTGGAGTGCTGCTGTGAAGCCTGACTTCAGGCCTGACAAAGGAACAGCACTCTGAAAGCTTGTGATTTCAACTAAGCCTGTTGGACTATAATCTGGTGTTGTGTGACTTCTGACTTTCTCCACCCTAGTCCAACATCGGCACCTGCGCAGCATTATCTCCTCGTATACCTGCCCCTTTCATATCCCTCTCTGTCACTCTGGGCTTCATCTCTTCCCATCCTTTCATGCTTTCCCTTCGTCCCCACCCAACCCCCAAAAAGAAATGACTTCAGTATTAAAGCTGCTTTTTCCTAGCTACTAACAGTTCTGATGAAGAGTCACTTGTCTCGAAACGTTGATAAAATGTTGTGGAGCTGGATGAACACAGCAGGCCATGCAGCATCAGAGGAGCAGGAAAGCTAATGCTTCGGGCCTAACCCTTTTGAAACATTGACTCTGCTCTCTTCCCACAGGTGCTGCCTGAGTTTCTCCAGCAATTTCAGTTTTCATTGTAGAATAATCATGATGGATATAGTGACAAAGAAAACTAGCCAGAGATACCTGTTTAGGATTCCTCTCCAAGTATCTTGTGTTCAGATCACAAAAGCATTTTCACCAATAGGACTGAATCTCCCTTTGGTTTGAAACTTGCTTCCTTTCACATGCTGTATCTGAATTCAAAAACAGAAATTGCTGGAAATGCTAAGCAGGCCTGGGAGCATCTGTGGAGAGAAATCAGAGTTAATGTTTTAGATCCAGTGACCCCCTCCTCAGAACTTCCGCAGATGCTTCAGACCTGCATATAATTTCCAGCAATTTCTGCTTTTGCTTTGTATACGCACTGTTCAGGCCTCTTTATGATTTTATAGACCTCTATCAGGCTACACACCACCACCGCTGACAATCCCCCAACCTTCTCAGCTCCAAAGCAAACAACTGGAGCTTATCCAGCCTCTCATCATTGCTTAAAATGCTCCATCTCAGGCAACATCCTGGTGAATTTTCTTTGTAATCCCTCCAGTGCACTCACTGGCTGCGCTTTCCAAATCTGCGTCTCTACAGCACAATGCGCAGTTTGCTCTCCAACTCACACACCATCCTATTTTGGGACTATTTTGCTGCTTCATCACTGTTCACTGGGTCAAAATCCTGGAACTCCCTTCCTAACAGTACCGTGGGTGTAATTGCCCTATGCAATGACACTGGAAGGAAGGTCGCCACTCCCTTCCCAAGGGCACTTGGGGGATGGGCAACTGCTATTGGCTTTACAAGAAACATCCAAGTCTCATAAATGAATAAATAAAACCTTCGGCTGAAAGAAGCTTCACAAAACAATATTGTTGGAAATTTTCAGTGAACCCATAGAATTGGAATCTGAAGTTCGTGTTTAAGCTGAGTTGGAATTCTGCCAAGGTAACCTTTCATGTTACAGATATTTATTTGAAAGCAAAAATCAAACTGAGAATAAGGCATGCAGATAAGCTGCTCACATTTGCATAATTTCATGCTGCTTCAAACGTTCCACCGAGATGTTCAGCAGTAAAAAATAACAGTTCAGTAAGAGTCTCCCAAAAGTTTTCCTTGCTTGTTTAAAGTTAGGAGAGAAGTGTGTTATGATTCCACACCAGGCAACCACATTTAAGTTAAATGTGGGTAATAGACAAACTGGCTGACTTTTTTTGTAGACTCTGTAGTGTGGAAGCTGGCTATTCAACCCATCAAGACCACATCAGTCCTCCAAAGACCATTCCACGCAGACCCCCTACCATAAGCCTGCATTTACCATGGCCAATCTGCTTAACCTGCACTTCCCTGGACACAACAGGCAATTTAGCATAGCTAATCCACCTGACCTGCACATCTTTGGACTATGGGAGGAAACCAGAACATGTGTAGGAAACCCATGCAGACATGGGGAAAATGTGCAAGCTCCATGTAGCTAATTGCCTGAGTCTGGAACTGAGCCCAGATCTCTGGCACTGTGAGGCAGCAGTGCCAACCACTGAGCCACCATGCCACCCTCCACAGTGGAGCACTCCACAGAATGCAGTCGATAGCAATGCAATCAAAAGCACGGATTTCCCATCGACTTCCCCCAACCTCATACAGTCATAAAACCGTGGGTCACCAAATCTCATTTCAACTGTAAAAGATGTTTCAATTCTTCACTGTCAAAGACCGAGCTTTGAAGCTCCCTCCCTCAGGTGGCATGGTGGTACTTTGCTGTCTCACAGTACCAGGGACCCAGGTTTGATTCCAGCGTTGGGTTGTCCTGATTCCAAACTGCGCAGAGTTGGTCAGCAGCTCCTCTCCCTAAGTCCCACCTTCACAGATCCAGTAGCTTCTCAACAGTCCAGCTGAACACCTCACTTCTCTGCAAGAAGCCTGCTTCTGACCCTCTCACCTTCTTTCATTTTCCAACTGCCTGTAACTCCTGAACCCTTCTCCAGCAACCCTTGAACTGTTTTGTGTGGCCCATTGAAAACCTTGCAAAAGTTCCCATTTGTTTCCAGCAAGATTGAACTGACTAGTCAGTGGAATTCAGATGCAGCAAAGCCTTGGAGCTTTGTGTTCCCTGAATGTCACAATGAGCACAGCTTTATGGCTTATACGGTACAAATTGCATGCAACAAAAAGGGGAATTAATCATATGTGACAGACTTATCTTTACTATTTAGTCTATTGTATTTGATTAGTTATGTATGTCAGTCATCACTCCTGCAGAAAGATTGGAATTTATTTAAGAGAACAAGGTGAAGAGCTGGATGAACACAGTAGGCCAGGCAGCATCAGAGGAGCAGGAAGGCTGACGTTTCAGGTCTGGACCCTTCTTCAGAAATGTCTTTTCTGAAGAAGGGTCCAGACCAGAAACGTCAGCCTTCCTGCTCCTCTGATGCTGCCTGGCCTACCGTGTTCATCCATCTCTACACCTAGTTATCTCAGACTCCAGCATCGGCAGTTCCTACTATATCTGTTGCAATTTATTTAGATGTGCAGTTGGCTCAGAACATTTTAAATTGCATTTACAATATTTAAGATTAAACACAATCAAACACAATTGGCTTCTTCATTCATCAGTGTGGAATAGAGATTGAGGATGGAGAGATCACGAGGGATGATCACTTTTGAAGAATGAGAAAGCATTACTGAAGCAAACATTCCCTGAGGGCTTAAATCATGTGGCATTAGAGGTCATAATGGCTTAGACTGTGACTAGTGTGAGGAATGGTGGCACAAATGGCCTTTTCCTATGGCATTCCTTCTTGGATTCTCATCAATAGCTCTCCATGATGGATAGAAAAGGTAGAGATCTATAGCCTAGTGTTCAGACAGATTTGGGGACCATTGGCCATGAATCACAGCAAGCTAACATGAAAGCATAGCAAATAACTCAGAAAGCAAAATGTGCTTTAGCCTTGATGTAAGTAAAGTAAAAGTGTAAGGAAGTCTTACTGCAACTATATTGAGGTTTAGTGTGTCTGCTTTTGGGCTAACGTGGACAGTTTTGGTCTCCTTTCCTGGGGAGGGTTAACCTTGCCATGGGGGTGAGGTGGAGGGGATGAGAGGTTCAACAGAAGTTCAATAATTCCTGCATTGTCTTATTGAGTAGAATAGGCCAAAACTTGATGGAGTTTAGAAATCATAAGAAATAACTCTCATTTAAATGGATTCTCGCAGGATTGGCAGGGTAGATGTTGAGACACTGTTTCCTCTGGCTGAAAGGTCTAGAATTGCGGGTATCAGACTCAGAATAAAGAGCAAGGATTGAGACGAGGAAATATTCCTTCATGCAGAGGGTTGAGATCCTTGAGATGATAGAGAGATATGATTGGTTATTTTGTATGTTCAGAGTTGTGTCAGGGGTTGGTTAGCTCATTTGGCTGGATGGCTGGTCTGCAATACAGTGTGATACCAAAGGTGTGCGTTGGACCCTGGGTAGTGTAGCATAACAGAGAGACCCAGAGGTTCAAGTACATAATTGCTTGAAGTTTGCATCATATGCAGACAGGGTGGTTAAGTAGGTGCTTAGCACATGTTTTCGTTGCTCAGACCTTTGAGCATTGGAATTGGGATGTCATGTTATACAGGACAATAGTGAGGCCTCTTCTGGAGTACCATGTAGAGTCCTGTTTGCCCTTCTATAGGAAGGATATTATTAAATTGGAAAGAGTTCAGAAAAGATTTAACATTGTTCCCAGGAATAGAAGGTTTGAGTGATTAAAAATAGGCTGGATAGGCTGGGACTCGTTTCACTGGAGTGTAGGAGGTGGAGAGCTGACCTTATTGAGGTTTTTAAAATCATGAGGGGCATAGATAAGGAAAATAGCGAGGGTGTTTTCTCTGAGGTGGCATAGTTCAAAACTATGGGGCATATTTTTTAGGTGAGAGGAGAAAGTTTTAAAAAGGACGTGAGGGCTAAGGTCTTTTCTCCAGTGTACAGAAGTCCAAAACTAGAAGGCAAAGGTTTAAGGTGTGAAGGGAAAGATTTAAAAAGGACCTGAGATGTAACTTTTTCACAGTGAGGGTGGTTTGTGTAGGGAACGAGCTGCCAGAGCAGGTAGAGACAGCTCGTTACAACATTGTAAAAGACATTTGAACAGGTACATGAATAGGAAAGGTTTATAGGGATATTGGCCAAAAGCAGGCACTTGAGATGAGTTCAGTTTCAGAAACCTAACTGGCATGGACACATAGGGCCAAAGGGGCTACTTCAATGCTGTATGACGCCAGGTCTCTATGCCGGTGGTTTAAAATTCCCACAGGCTTTTGTCTGTGATATTTTCATATTAATAGTAACTCATTCACCTTGAATACTTTCCCTCTCACCCTTCAGACCATCAAAGTGAGTTTGCAAATCTTGGACAACTTCTGAGTGACTTTGCCCCAAATTTGCAGAGTCGCTGCGATGGGTTGATTCTAACCGGGTCAACGCAATCAGATTGCAGACTGCACGATATATAACACAGGAAAGAAACTAAGTCTGCATTGGCTACATTGATATTTAATGCCATTTCCAAATTGGAGACATGGTTGATGATTTTGGAAATTAAGTTCCTTTTTTCCTTCCCCAAGATTTTCATGAGCACATTATTTTTTGCAGTTTTGGTTTTATATCTTGCAATTATCTAGTGTTACTACAGCTGTTTCAGAATGTGTTATTCCCTTCAGAGGAGTCCTTATTGCTGTTTGGAAACTCTCTTATGCAGGTGCTGTGACGCAGTACTCAGGGGACAGTGATCTCATGATATACCTGCTCCCAAAAAGTTCTTCACTTAAAAAGGCAGCAGTTTTGCTGAGATCAAAAATAGGTGGCAAAATTCTCAAAAGTGACCTAATATCTCCACAGCCCGATGAAAATTTGGAGCCATTTTTTGACTCACTGGTGAAGCAGACTCAAGTGCCCAACATCTTCTCGCTGCAGCTTTGTGGAACAGGCTTCTCTTTGAATGACTCGGACTCTGCATCGTCTGTGGGGGGGAGCATGGTGAGTGCAGCAAACCCCCACCCTTCTCCCACAGCCCCTGCACCCTTTTGTGTTTAGGCCCAGGTGGCAGTTAAATGCCTCAGTGGTCCATTGTTCTGTGAACAGGAATAATCTTCCTTATTCCTCCAGGAGCAGCCGAAGCTTAGAAATGGAAAAATGCTGTTGAATGTTGAAAGTCTGAAGTAAAGACAAAAATATCAGGAGTGCTTGGAGGAGATTGTGGAGTAATGCTAATTAATATCGTGGGAAGAAAAATCTAGAGGCCTATGGTCACACAATGGGGACATGAATTCAAATCCGATTGTAGCTGGCAGAATTTAAATTGAATTCATTAATCCAGAATTGAAGGCTAGTCTCGGTAATAGTGGCCATGAAACTTTCACTGATTGTTAGAAAAGTCCACCTAGTTCACCAATGCCCTTTAAGGAAAGAAATCTGCCATCCTTATCTGATCTGGCCTACATGTAACTCCAGATCCATAGCAACCTGATTGGCTCTTATCTCCCCTCTGAAACGGCTGAGTGAGCTGCTCAGCTCAGGGGCAATTAGGGACAGGCAATTAATGCTGACCCTTCCAGCGAGGCCCACACCCCATGAGAGAATGAAGAAACATAAACATTAGCAGATCGGGCAGCCTTTGTGGAGTGACAGAAATGTCATTGACCTGAAACATTAATTCTGTTTCTTTCTGCAAATGCTGCCGGACCTGTTGAATATTTTCAATATTTTTTGAATTATTATAACTGCCTGGACTTCCCTGATAAGATATGATCTTGTCATTGAAAAAATTGCTAAAACACAACTTGAAAAACAGTCAAGATACTGAAAACAGAATCTTCTGCAAGTCTCATATTCCGTGACAAGAAAATTTGTACTTCTGTATATGTCAAATTCCATAAGCTAACGCTGGTGAAGCCTTCACCTGATGATGTGTTGCAGACGTCAAACACAAAACTCTGTTTTGAAGCTCAAAAGGAAAATGGAAATTGCGGTTGACTCCCATTGAAACCTGTTCGCACCTCTCAGATAAAGCTGGATTATAATTCTAAACACAACCCTCTAAAGAAGCAGACCAAAAGTTTTTTAAATTTAGCGTCTTTAGCCTGCTAGTCTCTGCACATCAGATACCATTACTTGGAAAGAGAGCGCTGGAGGACGAGGGGAGATTGAGTTGAAAGAGCTTATAGGTGAAGTCACCAAAGCTGTCTCTCATTAGAAATAAACTACTGGTGGTGAGGGTTTAACCTGAGGGGCACTATACCTCAGCCAAGGGGGTGAGGTTGCGAAGAAAACCCCTTCATGGTAATCTCAGCTGGTGTGGGAAGTGAACCCATTCTGCTCAGTATTACAAGTTAACCATTCAGCCACCTAAACTAACCAGCCCCTCGGGCTCATAGTCCTTGCAGTTTCAAACAGTAAGAGTTGATCGAATTGATACATATTAGATTCTGCCAGGGTTTTACAGGGTAAATACTGACAGTCTGGATCTTTTGCCTGGACAGTGTAGACATTGGGTTCATGGTCTCAGGAAAATAGAGGATGACTTATTTCAGGCTGAGGTAAGAAGAGATTTCTTTCACTCAGAGGGCTGTGAACATTTGCAGCTCTCTTCCCCAGAGGGTGGTGGCTACTCAGTCATTGATTATATTCAAGGCTGAGGTTTATGGATTTTTCAGCTTTAAGAAAATCAAAGTTTCTGAAGATCAGATGGGCAAGTGGACTTGTGTGGAAGATTAACCATGATCATATTAAATAGTGGAGCAGGCTCAAGGGGCATTTCATTTTCTGAAGAAGGTGACATCAATTGGGGAATAACGTCACAGATGACAGCTGCCCTCTATTGCTTGTTCAGTTTATCTGTGAGCCCTGCTGTTGGATACTAGTTGACCATGGATTGGAGGGAGATTATGACCCTCTTCACCAGGTTTCTGTGCTAGCTGGAGACCAAGGTTAGCAACATTGACTTCTCTCATTAGCTCGGACAAAGGAAGGCCAATTTTTACTCTCTTCTACTCTAGGCTTTGATTGATATCAGCTGATCCAGTATCCAGAACAGGAATGGAGTTAGAGATCATTTACTTTGCACAGATTAGAGGGTGTAAGATACAGAGCAGCCAAGATCTAATAGAGTTGTAAAACAGGAATGAAGGGCCAGACTGGCCTACATTTGTTCTTAAAATCAATTCTGATCAGTTTCCATATCAACTGTCTAAGGAACAAGGATTGCTAAGTAGCTAGAAGTAATAATTGCAGATATGTTTAAGAAGTATGTGTTGGTTACTCATGGCTTAGCAATGCTCTTAACCATTTCTCCCACCATGTTGTAGATAATTGGTGGCATTGACTCTTCTCTTTATCTGGGCAACATCTGGTTTACGCCAATCAGAAAGGAGTGGTACTATGAGGTCATTATAGTGAAGATTGAGATCAACGGACAGGACCTGAACCTGGACTGTAAGGAGGTGAGAATGTCCCACGGACTGAAATACTTTACCCACACACTCAACTAAGCACAGTGCGTGGTCACATTCTGAGACTGAACATATCCTCACTTGAATACGATGAATTTGTGATTTAATGACAGGGGACTGAACATTGTCAATGAGTGGAATCTTATCAGGGAGGTCAGTTGTCTCCTCTGTTACCTGAGAAGGCAGGGAGGGAGTGCACTGCCTCTGCTTTTTCAGAAGGTCTGCCAAACCCTACACCAATAACGCAGTCAGGAGTGAGACTCTCGCTCCAATCAGCACCCCATGGACAGAAGCCTTGCTTACCAAGATTCAGTTTGTGTGAAGTAGCTGTTTTCCTTAGAAGCATCACTGGGGAAAGCAAATACTGAAGCCTCAGGATCTCAGGGTGTCCCAGGCCAAAGATAAGTAATGAGGAATGGAAATACATTTCAGACCCACCAACATCCTGTCCAATTAGATGCCCTTCTGCCCTCAGTGTCTTTCCAACAGAAGCAGCAAGAGCAGGAATTACTTTATTTACCACCCTGACCGCTGCTTGAGTTTCCACATCAGCTCACTTACATTCAGCTGCACAAACCCCCATTATGTGTTTGCCTCGAAACTGAAATCTATTTCATTTTCTCCAGTATAACTACGACAAGAGTATCGTGGACAGTGGAACTACAAACCTTCGGCTGCCCAAGAAAGTGTTCCAAGCTGCAGTGAAATCCATCAAAGCTGCGTCTTCTGTTAAGTATTGTTTTGTAAAATGAAGGAAAATTGATGCAGTTTTTAAAGCCCCTTATTGCGGTCCATTCTTCCTCCTCAAGGAAAGTATTTAGATTTATACCCATGAAGCTGATCATTTATGGTGCTAAAGGGAGAGGGTGTGGCTGATTGGGTAGCATGTCGTAACAGCTAGTTCAGGCACAATGGGCCAGATGGCCTCATTTCTTCAAAGGCACACACAAGTGAATTATGCTGCAGCAGTAAGTTTCACAGAAAGATCCAGGTTAATTTATAGCGTGACATGTTTCTTAACCAGGCAATGAAGGAAACACTATAACTGGCCCCATTTCAAGGATGATGTCAGAGTCATTTGGTGCACAGAGGAAGGCTTTACCTGGAGCATTCTGGTTACTCACATCCCTACCCAATGCCCCTGTTCTTGCAGATTTATTTCCATTGAGTGCACAAACAGTTTCCTTTTGAAATTATTGATCATGTCCACTTCCACCACAGTTGTGATTCATGAGTTCCAGATCAATAAGCAGAAACTGTTTCAAAAAATAAATCCTCCTGCCATTCCTCTTGCAACTCTTGCCCAAAATCTTAAAGCTGTGACCCCCTTGTCCTTGTACTGTCAGCTCACGGGTGCAGCTTTTCTTTGTCTACCTCATTAAAACCTGTCATAATCTTGTTCACATTGATCAGATGTGCCCTCGGTATTGTTTGCTGATGTTACCTCATTTGATCATTGTACAGTAGGGAGTGAGACGGTGGCTCAATGGTTAGCACTGCTGCCTCACAGTGCCAGGGTTCGCATTCCAGCCTCAGGAAACTGTCTGTGTGGAGTTTGCATGTTCTCCCTGTGTCTGTGTGGGTTTCCTCCAGGTGCCCCAATTTCCTCCCACAGTCTAAAGATGTGCGGGTTAGGTGAATAGGCCACACTAAATTGCTCAAGGCATGCAGGAAAGTGCAGACTAGGTGGGTTAGCCATGGGAAATGTGGGGTTACAGAGACAGGGTTAGGGATAGGGAAAGGGAAGGGAACTGGCCTGGGTGTGATGCTTTCTGGAGGGTTGTTGTTGAATTGATGAGCCACATGGCTTCCATACTGTGGGGATTCTTTGACTCCTTTCAGTAAGGCAAGGCCTCATAATCTGATACCAGGTGGAGAACAGGAGTGAATTCGAAATGTGGTGATTCTCAAAATTGATTGCATTGTCTCAAGATGCAGATTTTAGTGAATGAAGGGCAGCACTTTGGTGAGATGCAATGTATATACACATTTAAAGGTGCATATCTTAAACTGCTGTTAGTCATAGTTCCCACTGATCCAAGATGTGATGTACAAGTCCCCTGCCTTGTAGCCAGGCTGAAAGCAGCACCAGCAGATGTTGCCTGTACAGTGCGTAGTCTCCTAGGTCAGTTCACTGAATAGTGCTTTTATGTTGAAAGGAAGAGGAATGTAACAAGACGTAGGAGGGCATCAGCTCCCATGGAACTGTACACCTATACATCAGCACTTGTATTGGGCAATGGAGGAAAGTAAATGTCCAGTAAATCTTGCTACTGATGACAATGTAACACATTAAACACAATAGTTGGCAACTATCAGATGAGACATTAATACAAAGCTCAGTCTGGCCTCTCTTTCTTTCAAAAAATGTCTTGGCACAGTTTCCTGGAGAACAGGGAAGTTCTCTCCTGTGTGTTGACCAATATTGCTCTCCACACCAATATCACAAAGAGACAGTATTTGTCATCATCACATAGCAGTTTGTGGAAGTTTGCTCTGTCAAAGTGGCTGTTATGTTTCCTATCCTGTAACAACAGCTATACTTTACAAAGCACACTGTTGGCTATAAAGCACTTTGAAATGACTGTATGTTGAGAGAAATGCTGTAGAAATGTAAGGGTATTTCTTGCTTTCATTAAGTGCAGATCAAATAATTCCCTGCAATTGGAAACTATACCAAGTTTTGTCTTGGGCAAAGTTTGAGACTATTAGGAATTACTTCTTGAGGTACCAGCTTAGGTACAAGGATGAGTCCCAAATGTGACAAGGTTGAAGTCACAGCCTCTTGTTCTGGCAAATATTTTTTGATGGATTGTCTGGTTTGCTGACAGAAAATCAGTTCATGACATCATGAATATCTTGGTGTACTGGGAACTCTCCGTTGTTCCAGGCTTTGTCTCATGTCTACAGTTTAAGTTTGATTCCATTATTATTCCTGCCTGCAACAGTAGTAGACTCGCCAAGTTTAAGGGCATTTAAATGGTCATTGGATAAACATATGGATGATAATGGAATAGTGCAGGTTAGATGGGCTTCAGTTTTTTTTCACAGGTCGGCGCAACATCGAGGGCCAAAGGGCCTGTACTGCGCTGTAATGTTCTATGTTCTATTAGAAAATAGAAAGCAAACTTCTGGAAAAATTAACAGAACAGTCCCGAAATCAGGGAACAAGAAAGTGGTCAAACTTGTAGTGGATTCTAAGCATGAAGGGCCAGCCTAATCACAAGGTACTCACGTGAGAATTAAATTATGTGAGTGGATGAGCAGTACCGCAGTGTAAAATTCCTTATTTTGGAAGAAAAATAATGGGCTTCATGCAGACTCCACGAAGGGTACTGAATTACTTAAAGGTGGTGGTGGAAGTGCTGTAGGGATATGAGCAGACATACATCTCAAAATGTGCAATGGTTTCAGAGCAGTATTCATCCAAATCAATGGATGATGAAGGAGGTCAAGCAAAAACACTACACAAGTTTGCCCTTACCAGATAGCTACTGAGGAAGACCATCATTTCAAGAAATGTGTAGGATTCTGAATGGGTTTGACAAGGTGGACCTGCAAACTATGTTTCCTGTCATGGATCAGTCCAGAACTAGGTGGGAGGAGGTGACACCGTTATAAAATGAGATGGGTCACACTTTCAGAAGAGAGTTGAGGAGAATTATTTTCTTTCAGAGGGCTGTGTGACTTTGGAATTTTTAAAAAAAATTATTGGTGGCATGTGGTATCATCAGCCGGCCATCATTTATTGCCCAACTCCAGTAGCCCTTGAGAAGGTGGTAGTGAGCTGCTTTTTTGAATTGCTGCAGTCCATGTGCTGTACATAGACTCACAATGCCAATAGGGAGGACAAGCTTATGTTCAATAACACGACCTTCATTGTTAACTGGACGAGAACATTCTAAGCATTAAAGACTGTCTAAAAGAAGAAATTTCTTCTCAACTATGTCCCACCCAGGCTCCTCCAGAAGTACCTTCCAAAGTGGTGACTGCTACCACCTACAGATGCTTGGAACTCTGCAGATCCCCTTCAAACTTTGCACCACCCAGGGTTGGAACAATGTTGCAGTTACTACTCTATCACTGGATAAACATCCTGGAACTCCCTTTCTAACAACATGATGCATGTACACACATTGCCCTTCTCCCTTTGTAGATCGCAGAGTTTCAAAAAGGCAGCTCACCACCATCTTCTCAAGGACAGTTAGGGATGAATTATAAATGTTGACCCAGACTGTGACAGCCATATCCTGTGAACAAATATAAATAAGTGACAGACTTGGACAGTGCTTGTGATAAAAGACAAAAGAAGCATATGTTCAAATCGACTGATTTAATGAAGTCCCTGCTCATGCTCAGAGGTGGTGGCCTGGTGGTATTATCGCTAGACTATTAATCTAGGTAATGTTCTGGGGACCTGGGTTCAAATCCTGCCACAGCCACTGGTGGAGTTTGAATTTGATAGGAATCTAGGATTCAGAGTCTAATGACTGTAGAATGTAATACTAAATGAGAGGAAAACCCATCTGGTTCACTAATGCCCTTTAGGGAAGGAAACTGCAGTTCTTATCTGGTCTGGCCTACATGTGACTTCAGACCCACAGTGAAATGATTGACTCTGAACTGCCCTCTGGGCAATTAAGGATGGGCATTAAATGCTGGCTCAGGTGGCAGTGCTGTCATTTTGTGAATGAGTTTAAAAAAAGACAGAGCCATGATTATCTGCAAGGGACTCTCTTGTACAGGGGATAAAATATACATTGGGGCATGTTTGTAGGTACTTTATGCATAGAATGAGCCATCTCTTCTGAATTTGCAGTGGTCACATTTCCATGTGCCTTAATAACTTAACACACAACTGCATGTTTAAATGATAAATAACACTATTTGGAAACTTGTACAACATCTCTACATTGAGGGCACCTGGGACAATGAAATATTCATGATAATCAATGTTACTTCATGTTTTTTAACTTATTTTTTCTCTTTCGACAGACAGAGAAATTCCCAGATGGTTTTTGGTTGGGTGAGCAGCTGGTTTGCTGGCAGATTGGCACCACGCCCTGGCACATCTTCCCAACAATATCGCTCTACCTCATGGGGGAGGCCACTAATCAATCTTTCCAAATCACTATCCTCCCACAAGTAAGTGCGTGCAAGCTGGGTTTGCCCCTCTCAGTTCTAAAAAGTAATGCACTTAATTTTCCTCTAATAATGTTAAAAAATGGCACATTTTATTGAAGTCTTTCATCTGGCACTCATCAGGGTAATATTCAAGGAATACCAATGGTGTTCCCCTTAATTTGCTTTTCTTGTGAATTGTCCTGATGAGTGCAAGGCACAATACTGAAGTTCTATACTCTGAAATGGCTATTATCCTTTATAATGAAGTTTCTTTACTCACTTAGGTCAAATTCAGTTCAAATCACATGGATCTTCTGTGTGAGAATTTCAGTTGTGAGCTCTGTGTTTGGGCCAAATTAACAAATTTATTAAAACTGCCAACCTAAAGCCATCTCATTGGTAGCCATGAGATAGTAGGAACTGCAGATGCTGGAGCATCTGAGATAACAAGATGAAGAGCTGTTTGCCCTGCTGTGTTCATCCAGCTCTTCACCTTGTTATCTCACGGTAGCCATGTATGGCCGGGGATAGTTATCTTAGGAGGTAGGGATGGGCAGACTGCTGGATTTTATTAGAGTGGGAGCTTGTCTTGTGTGGATACTGAAAGTATGTATCCCATTGTGGGAGTGTGTAAAATAAAAATAAGAGGTCGCTCACTTAAAATAGAGTTAAAGAAGTTTCTTTTCCCTCAGAGAGTCGTGAGTCTTCAGAACTCTGTGCTCCAGCCAGGAGTGCAGGAGGAGTCATTGAATATTTCTAAGGTAGAGATAGGTAGATTTTTGATTAACTCATTGGAAAATGGAAAAGGCAGGAATATGGAGTTGAGGCTGCATTCAGATCAGCCATTGAATGCCAGAGAAAACTAGAGGGGCTGAATGGCCTACTACTGTTCCTAATTGGTATGGTCTAGATGAACCATGAACAGAGCAAAATTCTGTAAGCCTGGAATAAAAACACAGATGCTGGAAGGTCTCAAGAGGCACGTTTGGCAGAGAGTGAAATAGAGTTTCGGGTTACTGGCTCTTTGTTAGTGCTGCGATTATTAACCAAGCCTCTGTCTACTCCTCTTGCTTATCTTTTATCTTTCATACTTCAGCCAACAGTGAGATTTGTGAGTGAATCATGGAGAGAACAGGGAGAAGAGCTGAATGAGGAGTGAGAATTATTTCAGCATCCCTCACATTTGGAAGTCCCTTTACTGATTTGGAAAAGAGTTTTCACCACTGCTAGAAGCTCAATGATATCCCAAGCTCAATGTTTCCTTGCTTGCCAGGGGTGACAGATTGAGACAATGGAGTTTGGCAAGTTATTAAGCAACCACAACAACTTATATTTATACAGGAGATTTTAACGTAATAAAATGTTCCCGTGCTCTTTACAAGAGGATTATAAAACAAAATATGACAGCAGCTACATAAGGAGATAGGATGTCAGTTGACAGTAAGCTTGCTGAGTAGTGCATCTTAAAAGAGGAAAACAAGATGAAGAGGCAAAGAGATGTTCGTTATTCCGGAGCTTAGCTCCTACACAGTGGAAAGTACAGCTGCTACCAATGGTGGACTGATTGAAATCAGGGATGCTCGAGAGGCCAGAATTGGAAGAGTGCTGATATCGTGGGGTTTGATGAGATGAACCTGGCTTCCTCACTCAAGTACGCCAAGGCCACATTCTCATCATGGATTTAGGGGGACAGTGGCCTGGTTATATTGTTACTGGACCAATAATCCAGAGGCACAGCAATGCTCCACAAATCAAATCTTGCCGTGACAGCTGGATGAATATAAACGCAAGGAACAAAACAATGGTACTTAAAAATATAAAATCTGGAACCACCAGCCTTTATTCCAGTGACATTAAACATTAAGGCGAGAGGAGAAAGACTTCAAGAGGAGATGAGGGGCAACTTTTTCGTACAGAGAGCAGTTAGTGTGTGGATTAAGCTGCCAGAGTAAGTGGCGGATGCAAGTACAGTTATGACATTTAAAAAACATTTAGATAATCTCATGAATAGGAAAAGTTTGAAGGGATATGGGTCAACTACAGACAGGTGGGACTAGTTTAGTTTGGGAACATGGTTGGCATGGACTGGAGGGTCTGTTTCCCTGCTATATGACTCTGACTGTACATCCAAGCCATTGTCTTTCTGACTCTCTAGTCTCACTTATTCAGATTAATAATTGTACAAACATCCAAAGAGAAAATAAAATTGCTGGGCTAAGAAGAAAGGGTCAGGGAATGAAACTAACAGAGTTGCTGTTGCAGAGAGCTGGCATCAACAGGACAGGCTGATAGCCTCCTTCAGTGCTGTTACTGTCCCCTGTTTTTCTCTCTCCACTCCCAATGCTGGCCGTGGGGATTCTAAGCCTGGGCAATCTCAACCTGGTCGCAAGTGTGTAATTGACCTCCAAAGCTCCATTCGTTTTATTTACAGCAATACCTGCGCCCAGTGGAGGATGTGGCCACTTCTCAGGATGATTGCTATAAGTTTGCCATCTCCCAGTCTACAACAGGAACCGTGATGGGTGCCGTCATCATGGAGGGGTTTTATGTTGTCTTTGACCGCGCTCGCAAACGCATTGGGTTTGCAGTTAGCACTTGTCACGGTGAGTGGAGCATGTCGCAAAATCTGTTTCAGCACTTTTGGTTCAAGAAGACAGCTCAGCACAACCTCTTCCAGGGGAACTAGAGATGGGGAATAGAAATAGGCCCAGCCAGTGATATCCACACCCCCTACACATGAATAAAAAGAATTGCAAAGATGACTCCCGATAGAATCTTCCTTTTATAGCCCTTCTCTCTTTAGTTCTTGCGATTCCAATCCAGACACCATCTTAAATCATGAGTGTCAATCATCCTTTCACTATTGCTGTTCAGAATGACAGGAGAGTGGCCTGTGGTCCCCTCTTGGCTTCTGTTCCATATTCATAGGGAGATGTCTTCTCTCTGCATCAGGGTTCCCTGCTCCTGTCATCCCTCTCTGGCCTCTCCGTTTCAGATCCTCCCTGCTTCAGCTAAATGAACATTAGAGAGCGCGAAAAGAAAATGAGTGTGGACGCTGCAAAATCTGAACTAGGGGCAAAAGGCGTCAGAAATTCTCAGCTGTCCTGGCAGAGATGCAGTCTTTCAGATCAGTGAAACATTGAAGGGGTATGGGCTTTGTCCTTGGCTGGCCATTATCTCAACAGTCCCAGCTGGGAAGGAAACCCAACAGGCCTGGCAGCACCTGTGGACAGAGCAAGGAAGTTAATGTTTCAGGTCGATGAGCTGTTTTTCTGTCTCCACAGATGCTGACAGACCTGTTGAGTTTCTTTTTCCTGGTGGGTATTAGAACATAGAACATAGAACATTACAGCACAGTACAGGCCCTTCAGCCCTCGATGTTGTGCTGACCTGTCATACCGATCCGAAGCCCATCGAACTTATACTATTCCATGTGCATCCATATGCTTATCCAATGATGACATAAGTGTACTTAAAGTTGGCGAATCCACTACCGTTGCAGGCAAAGCGTTCCATTCCCTTACTACTCTCTGAGTAAAGAAACTACCTCTGACCACTGTCCTATATATTTCACCCCTCAATTTAAAGCTATGCCTCCTTGTGCTCGTCGTCACCATCCTAGGAAAAAGGCTCTCCCTATCCACCCTATCTAACCCTCTCATTATTTTATATGTCTCAATTAAGTCACCTCTCAACCTTTTTCTCTCTAACGAAAACAGCCTCAAGTCCCTCAGCCTTTACTCATAAGACCTTTCAAGGATCTGTGTACATGCGCACCGAGATCTCTCTGCTCATCTACATTACTAAGAATCTTACAATTAGCCTAGTACTTTGCATTCCGGTTACTCCTACCAAAGTGCGTCACCTCACACTTGTCCGCATTAAACTCCATTTGCCACCTCTCAGCCCAGCTCTACATCTTATCTATGTCTCTCTGCAACCTACAGCATCCTTCATCACTGGTCTCCAGGATGAACATTTCCCATCAACTACCACCCTCTGTCTTCTTTCAGCAAGCCAATTTTCGATCCAAACAGCTATATCTCCCACAATCCTATTCCTCCGCATTTTGTACAATAGCCTATTGTGGGGAACCTTATCGAACGCCTTGCTGAAATCCATATACACCACATCAACCGGTTTACTCTCATCTACCTGTTTGGTCACCTTCTCAAAGAACTCAATAAGGTTTGTGAGGCACGACCTGCCCTTCACAAAACCGTGCTGACTATCCCTAATCAATTTATTCTTTTCTAGATGATTATAAATCCTATCTCTTATCACCTTTTCCAACACTTTACCAACAAGTGAGGTAAGGCTCACTGTTCTATCATTACCAGGGTTGTCTCTACTCCCCTTCTTGAACAGAGGAACCACATTTGTTATCCTCCAGTCGTCTGGCACTATTCCTGTAGACAATGATGAGTTAAGGAACAATGCCAAAGGCTCGGCAATCTGCTCCCTGGCTTCCCAGAGGATCCTAGGATAAATCCCATCCGGCCCAGGGGACTTATCTACCTTCACACTCTGTAAGATTTCTAATACCTCTTCCTTGTAAACCTCAATCCCACCTATCTAGTAGCCTGTATCTCAGTATTCTCCTCGACAACATTGTCATTTTCTAGAGTGAATACTGTCGAAAAATATTCATTTAGTGCTTCCCCTATCTCCTCTGACTCCACACACAACTTCCCACTACTATCCTTGATTGGCCCTAATCTTACTCTCATCATTCTTTTATTCCTTAAATACCTATAGAAAGCCTTAGGGTTTACCCTGATCCTATCCGCCAACAACTTCACGTGTCTCCTCTGGCTCTTCTGAGCTCTCTCTTTAGGTCTTTCCTGGCTACCTCATAGCCCTCAAGTGCCCTAACTGAGCCTTCACATCTCATCCTAACATAAGCCTTCTCCTTCCTCTTGACCAGAGATTCCACTTCCCTTGTAAACCACGGCTTCCGCGCTCTACAGCTTCCTCCCTGCCTGACAGGTACATACTTATCTAGGACACACAGGAGTTTTTCCTTGAACAGGCTCCACACTTTTGATGTGCCCATCCCCTGCGGTTTCCTTCCCCATCCTATGCTCCCTAAATCTTGCCTAATCTCATCATTATTGCCTTTCCCCAGCTATAACTCTTGCCCAGTGGTATACATATTGTTGACGTAATGGTCAGCCAAGAAACAAACCTGTGTCTTACCGCTGTACTGCTGATTTGAAAGATTGCACCATTGCTTATAGACAATAGACAATAGGTGCTGGAGTAGGCCATTCGGCCCTTCGAGCCAGCACCACCATTCATTATGATCTTGGCTGATCATCCACAATCAGTATCCTGTTCCTGCCTTATCCCCATAACCCTTGATTCCACTATCTTTAAGAGCTCTGTCTATCTCTTTCTTGAAAGCATCCAGAGAGTTGGCCTCCACTGTCTTCTGGGACAGAGCATTCCATGTATCCACCACTCTCTGGGTGAAGAAGTTTTTCCTCAACTCTGTTCTAAATGGCCTACCCCTTATTTGTAAACTGTGTCCTCTGGTCCTGGACTCACCCATCAGCAGAAACATGCTTCCTGCCTCCACAGTGTCTAATCCCTTAATAATCTCATATGTCTCAATCAGATCCCCTCTCATCCTTCTAAACTCAAGAGTATACAAGCCCAGTCGCTCCAATCTTTCAACCTATGATAGTCCTGCCATTCCGGGAATTGACCTTGTGAACCTACGTTGCACTCCCTCAATAGCAAGAATGTCTTTCCTCAAATTGGGAGACCAAAACTGCACACAATACTCCAGGTGCGGTCTCACCAGGGCCCTGTACAGGTGCAGAAGGACCTCTTTGCTCCTATACTCAATTCCTCTTGTGATGAAGGCCAAAATGCTATTAGCTTTCTTTACTACCTGCTGCACCTGCAAGCTTGCTTTCATTGACTCATGTACAAGAACACCTAGATCTCGTTGTGCTTCCCCTTTACCTAACTTGACTCCATTGAGATAGTAATCTGCCTTCCTGTTCTTGCCACCAAAGTGTATAACCACACATTTATCCACATTAAACTGCATCTGCCATGCATCCGTCCAGCCTGTCCAAGTCACCATGTATTTTAATAACATCCTCCTCACATTTCACACTGCCACCCAACTTTGTGTCATCAGCAAATTTGCTAATATTACTTGTAATGCCTTCGTCTATATCATTAATATATATTGTAAACAGCTGCGGCCCCAGCACCGAACCTTGTGGTACCCCACTGGTCACTGCCTGCCATTCTGGGAAAGGGACCCGTTTATCACTACTCTTTGCTTCCTGTCAGCCAGCCAATTTTCAATCCAAGTCAGTATTTTGCCCCCAATACCATGTGCCCTAATTTTGTTCACCAATCTCCTATGCGGGACTTTATCAAAGGCTTTCTGAAAGCCCAGGTACACTACATCCACTGGTTCTCCCTTATCCATCTTCATAGATACATCCTCAAAAAATTCCAGAAGATTAGTCAAGCACGATTTCCCCTTCGTAAATCCATGCTGACTCTGACCTATTCTGTTACTGCTATCCAAATGAGTCGTAATTTCATCTTTTATAATTGACTCCAGCATCTTTCTCACCACTGACATCAGGCTAACCAGTCTGTAATTTCCTGTTTTCTCTCTCCCTCATTTCTTGAAAAGTGGGACAACATTTGCCACCCTCCAATCCGCAGGAACTGATACTGAATCTATAGAACCTTGGAAAATAATTCCCAACGCATCACAATTTCTAGAGCCACCTCCTCAAGGACCCTGGCATGCAGACCATCAGGTCCCGGGGACTTATCAGCCTTCAGACCTAACAGTCTATCCAACACCATTTCCTGCCTAATATAAATACCCGTCAGTTCGTCCATTACCCTCGGTCCTTCAGCCACTACTGCATCTGGGAGATTACTTGTGTCTTCCCTAGTGAAGACAGATCCAAAATACCTATTCAACTCTTCTGCCATTTCCTTGTTCCCCATAATAAATTCACCCGTTTCTGACTTCAAGGGCCCAATTTTAGTCATAACCATTATTTTTCTTTTCACACACCTAAAAAAGCTTTTACTGTCCTCCTTTATATTATTGGCCAGTTTTCCTTCATAGCTCATTTTTTCTCTGTATATTGCCTATTTAGTTATCCACTGTTGCTCTTTAAAAGCTTCCCAGTCCTCCAGCTTCCCACTCATCTTTGCTATGTTATACTTCTCTTTTATTTT
Source organism: Stegostoma tigrinum (assembly GCF_030684315.1). NCBI lineage: Eukaryota > Metazoa > Chordata > Chondrichthyes > Orectolobiformes > Stegostomatidae > Stegostoma > Stegostoma tigrinum. Next base: position 8,418,754 of record NC_081385.1, on the reverse strand, counting down.
TATACAGTCCTTAACTTCCCTCGTCAGCCACGGCCGCCCCTGCCTCCCCTTAGGATCTTTCTTCCTCTTTGGAATGAACTGATCCTGCACCTTCTGCATTATATCCAGAAATACCTGCCATTGTTGTTCCACTGCCGTCCCTGCTCGGGTATTGAACCACTGAACTTTGGCCAGCTCCTCCCTCATAGCGCCACAGTTCCCTTTATTCAACTGCAATACGGACACTTCCGATTCTCCCTTCACCCTCTCAAACTGCAGATTAAAACTTATATTATGGTCACTACCTCCTAATGGCTCCTTTACTTTGAGGTCCCTGATCAAATCCGGTTCCTTTTCATTAAAATACAGTGGATCGCGTTTACATAAGCTTGACCTTTGTACTAGGTACTGAGCCCTGGCAACAGAACTACACCAAATTTGCTCTAACTCACTACAAACTGATAAATTCACAGGGAAAGGCAATTGGATAACAATGTGGGAGGCTGTAAATTGTCACACGGTGGTCCTCTGATTAAACTCTGATGTACGTTTTTAAGACAAGGGAAGCTTCACACCGCATTAAAACCTGGATCTAGAATGGCAAGATACTGACCAAGGACCACATCCCCAATGCTATCAGCTTTTGTACTGATAAGCACACAAAAGGTCTTACATTTATACAAAGAGTCTCATTTGAAGGCCAGAAAAGCAAAGTTGTAAAGGAACAAGGAGAACATGAAGATTTAAATTTCAGTAAAGGAAGATGGCAAAAAGAAAATAGTTTAATGGCCCCAAAAACTTGGGTAAATGAAATAAATCAACTGTCAACATTTGCTGTACTAATTCAGTCTTCTTCTTTAGTTGATTAGTGATTTACAGTAAGTGTCTATGTGGAAGTTGTTAAACAGCTTAGCACCTACATCATATCATGTGGTTTTTAATCAGACTATAAATCTTCCCCTGTATCCACCCATTCTAGATGTAAGTGTGTCTTAATATAAAGAATTTTATTTCACACTAATGTTCAGTAAATGCTCAGGGCAATTGTAGGATGCAATATAAATGTTAATTTTGCTTCACATATTCAGGTACGAAATAACTAAATCATTTAAAAGCAACCCTGGTGTTAAAATGTCTGGATTTATTGTTTCATTCAAGTTGTAGCACAGATCGCTGCAGATTTTCTCTTCATTGCAAAAAAGCTGGAAAGGTTTCTGTGAATGTACCACAAGATTTATAGGACTCAAAAAACTATGATGGCATGGGTGAAGAGGCATTGAGGGCAAGGTGAGAGGAGGAAATAATAATAATTGGCTAGAAAAAAGAATTGTATTTGGTCCTGTTTAGGTGGTAGAATTGGATTAAATACCAATTACACTACAGTAAGAAAATCAGCCAGGTACTCATTCATTCATGTGATCACTCGTGCAGGAAAGATTGCACAATTGCTAGAATGAAAACAGAACTGAAGAAGAGTCATATATGACTGGAAACTTTAACTCTGTTTCTCTTTCCACAAATGGTGCCAGACCCATTTCTCCAGCACTATTTTTTGTATTTTTTTTCTCCTCTATCTCTGCACTCCTCCTCACATTCCACCCTCATGCTGTCTCTCCCCCTCTCTCTATTCTTCTGTTGCTCAGTACCCCTCCCTGTCTCTCTCTGCCTACCCCTCTTCTCTCACTGTTCTCTCTGTTTGTCCTCCATCCTGTGCCTTTTGCACTCTCTCTTATAAACTCACCCTCTCCCTCCCTATTCTCCCTCACCATTTCAATTTCCCCGACCCTCATGTGGTGAGGATCAAAGCAAACTCAAGGGCAACATTTGGACCATCGCTTGATGAACTCACACAAAATATTCCTTGGTCTTTGTGTTCTTCATTCTCCTCAGTGAAGAATGGCTGTTAGGTGGACAGAGCTTTGTAAATGAAAGGCTGGGTGCACAGTGTGGGTCCACATTGCGAATGTGGTCTGTCTCTGACTGACTGGCCTCTCCCTGTCATCATTTCTGATAATGTGCACATTCTAGCTGTGCTGATCCAACCAACATATCTCCGCTCTCCTGCGTTCACTGACTCCATTTCAGCTACATCCCAGATGTAAAAACATAGCAACTAGGAACAGGAGAGGCTTTTTAGCCCTTCGAACCTCTTCCACCATTCAACATAATCATGGCTGATCCTTTGTTGCAAGCCATATTGCTGCCTTCTCTCCACAGATCCCGTTAATATAAGAGAAGATGCCAATCTCTTCCTTGAATATACTCAGTGAGCCGGCTTCTACAGCCTGCCGTGATAGCAAGTTCCACAGGCTTGCCACCCTCTGAATGAAGCAATGTTTCCTTTTCTCACTCCTAAATAGCCTATCGCATACCCTGATACTGTGTCCCCTGGTTCTAGACTTTCCAACCAGGGCAAATATCCTCCCTGCATTTGATCTGTTAGAATGTAATACATTTCGATCAGATCCCCTCTCGTAAACTCGGTAACTACAGGCCCAGTTGAGCCAATCTCTGCTCATACAACATTACTCTCATCCCTGGTACCAGCCTAGTGAATTTCTCACTCTAAGGGAAATATATTGGCACTCATACAATCTCTACAGTGTGGAAGCATGCCATTCAGCCCATCGAGTCCACACCAACTCTCTGAAGAGCATCCCTTCCAGACCATATAGGCCTGCATTTTCCCAACGCTTGCACAATTTTGGAAACCACAGCACCCAGAGGAAACCCACACAGACACTGGGAAAATGGAAGAAACTCCGCACAGACAGTCACCTAAGGGTGGAAATGAACCCAGGTCCCTGGCACTGTGAGGCAGCAGTGTTAACCTCTGAGCTACTCTGCTGCCCTTGGGCAGGGAAAGCAAAACTTAACACAATATTCCAGGTTCAGTTTCACAAATATAACTACAGTAAGGCATCCCAGTGTCTGAACTTGAATCCTCCTGGTATGATCTTGCAATCCTCTTTCTGTTCACATTCGCTTGATTAAATAAACCCACAGCGAATTTGAACTAACTCAGTTCATGTTCTGACAGTACACTTGGTGGAGAACGAAGATGATTTTCTTTTGAGCAGTCAGTGATCCTAAGGCCTTTTCAATGGACTTTATTTGGATTTCGAGAGGATATTTCATCAGGTGAGTATAGACTCATCATGCAATACATAACATAATAGCATTAGCTGGCTGGAAGAAAACAGGAAGTATGCATGAATGGGTCTTTGATGGCCAGGATGTGATGAGTGGGCCCTGTAGGTGTCTATGCTCAGGTCTCAACTTTTTACAGTTTATATCAATAAGTTAAAAGAGGGAGCTAAGGCACAGTAGCTAAATTCACAGACCGCTTCAAGATAGGAAGGAAAGTATGTTGTGATGAAGACATAAGAAGCTGCAGGATGGAGAGATACTTTAAATCAGATAGAGTGTAATGTGGGGAAAATGGGAAGTTGTTCATTTTGGCCAGAAAAATAGAAGAACAAAGTATTGCTTCTGAACTCTGAGGCGCTAAGCGACTTGTGTGTGTTGCTGTATAAGTAGGTATACAGGTGCAACACATAATGGAGAAGGCTAATCTGATGCTCTCCTTTATTATGAGAGGAACTGAAAACAAAAGAAGAGATGTAATTGGTGGCAAAGTGGACAGTGAAGAAGGGTTTTCTAAGGTTACAAATGGACCTTCATCAAATGGGTCAATGGACTGAAAATGGAGATGGAGTTCAATCGGGATAAATGCAAGGTATTGCATTTTGGTACAACAAACAGTGCTTATACACTATGTGGTAGGACCTTGGGTAGTGTTGTGGAGCAGAGGGACTGAGGGGTACAGGTACATAATTCGTTGAAGTTTGCGTCACACGGTTCAGAAGAGATTTACCATGATTTGCCGGGTATGGAAGGTTGGAGTTATCAAGAAAGGTTGGATAGACTGTGACTTTCTTCACTGGACTGGAGGAGTTTGAGAGGTGACTTTATAGAAGTTTATGAAATCATGAGGGGTAGAGATAGGATTAATGGTAGTTGTTTTCTTTTCCCCTAGGATGGGGGATTTCAAGACTACAGGGCACATTTTTAAGGTGACAGGGGAGGGATTTAAAAAAGACACGAGGCACAATTTTTTTTTACATAGAGGGTGGGTTGTGCGTGGATTGAACTGCCTGTGGAAGTGGTGGATGCAGGCACAATTACAATGTTTAAAATACATTAAGTATATGAATAGGAAAGGTTTGGAGGGACATGGGCCAGGAGGAGGCAGGTGGCACTAGTTTAGTTTGATATTGTGTTCAGCATGGACTGATTGGATCAAGGGGCCAGTTTCCATGCTGTATCACTCCATGACTCCATGACTCTATGTTATGCCTCAGTTATAATGACAATTGGTCAGACTATATTTCAAAAACTGTGTGCAGTTTTGGTCTCCTCATTTACAGAAACATGTAAACACATTAGAGGTGGTTTAGAGGAGGTCTACTAGATTGATGTCTAGAATGAGTGGGTTGTTTTATGTAGATGGGCTGGTTTCCACTGGAATTTCTAAGAGTGAGGGATGACTCAATTAAAGTCTGTAAGAACCTAAAAAGTCTTGACAAGATGGATGTGGCATCAATGTTTTCTCTTGGGGGGTCAGTCCAGAATGAGGGAACATTGATTAAAAATTGGGGGCTCACCCTTTCGGGACAAAAATGAGGAGAAATGTTCACTCTTCGAGTGTTGCACAACTTTGAAGACTGCAAAAGTGGTTTCATTGGATACTTTTAACTGTTGTTAGGCAAGAGAATCGAGAATTATCAGGGATAGATGGGAATGTGGAATTCAAAACACTAACAGATCAGCCATGATTTCATCAAATGGTAGAACAGGCTCAAAAGACCTCTTGGTACATTTCTGCTCCTATTTTGTACAATCAAATAAATGTTGAATTATAATGTAAAAACCGAAAAAACTGTTTCTAAAAAAAACGGAAGTTGCACGAAGAGCTCAGCAGGTCTGGGCTTACAATTATAATGAGTTCACTGCATCATGTCTGAGGTCAGTGATCTGAAGCTTGCGTTGATGGTCCCAGTTATACATTCCATTGTCCAGCTCAGCAACGGGATGAGGCTGGCTAACTCTGACCCATGATATGATGCAGCTTATGCAGCTGACATCAGTACAGTACAGTACTTTCATAAGGCTTCAGCACCAATGACTGCTCAAAGGAAAATCATCTTAGTTCTCCATTTCTAAATGCAATCCTGTGAAAAGAAATTCTACACCGAGATTACTGTCCAAGCATGAACTGAGTTCAAATTCACTGTGGGATTATTTAATCAAGCGAGTGCAAACAGAAAGAGGATTGCAAGATCATTTCTGGAGGATTGGAGTTCAGACATTGGGATGTGTTCCTTTTGTTATACAAGGCTTATGAGACTGCACCTGGAATATTGTGTGAAGTTAACAAAGTGTGAAGCTGGATGAACACAGCAGGCCAAGCAGCATCTCAGGAGCACAAAAGCTGACATTTTGGGCCTAGACCCTTCATCAGAGAGGGGGATGGGGAGAGGGTTCTGGAATAAATAGGGAGAGGGGGGAGGCAGACCAAAGATGGATAGAGGAGAGGATAGGTGGAGAGGAGAGTATAGGTGGGGAGGTGGGGAGGGGATAGGTCAGTCCAGGGAGGACGGACAGGTCAAGGAGGCAGGATGAGGTTGGTAGGTGGGAAATGGAGGTGTGGCTTGAGGTGGGAGGAGGGGATAGGTGAGAGGAAGAACAGGGAGGCGGGGACGAGCTGGGCTGGTTGTGTGATGCAGTGGGGGAAGGGGACGAGCTGGGCTGGTTTTGGGATGCAGTGGGGGGAGGGGAAGAGCTGGGCTGGTTGTGTGGTGCAGTGGGGGGAGGGGACGAACTGGGCTGGTTTTGGGATGCAGTGGGAGAAGGGGAGATTTTGAAGCATGTGAAGTCCACATTGATACCATTGGGCTGCAGGGTTCCCAGGCGGAATATGAGTTGCTGTTCCTGCAATCTTCAGGTGGCATCATTGTGGCACTGCAGGAGGCCCATGATGGACATGTCGTCTGAGGAATGGGAGGGGGAGTTAAAATGTTTCACGACTGGGAGGTGCACTTGTTTGTTGTGAACCGAGCGGAGGTGTTCTGCAAAGTGGTCCCCAAGCCTCCGCTTGGTTTCCCCAATGTAGAGGGAGCCACACCGGGTACAGTGAATACAGTATATCACATTGGCAGATGTGCAGGTGAACATCTGTTTGATGTGGAAAGTCATCTTGGGGCCTGGGATGGGGGTGAGGGAGGAGGTGTGGGCGCATGTCTGGCACTTCCTGCAGTTGCAGGGGAAGGTGCCGGGTGTGGTGGGGTTGGAGGGGAGTGTGGAGCGGACAAGGGAGTCACGGAGAGAGTGGTCTCTCTGGAAGGCAGACAGGGGAGGGAATGGAAAAATAGCTTGGGTGGTGGGGTGGGATTGTAGATGGCGGAAGTGTCAGAGGATGATGCGTTGTATCCGGAAGTTGGTGGGGTGGTATGTGAGGACGAGGGGGATTCTCTTAGGGTGGTTATTGCGGGGGCGGGGTGTGAGGGATGCGTTGCGGGAAATGCATCACAAAACCAGCCCAGCTCAACCCTGCCTCCCTAACCTGTTCTTCCTCTCACCTATCCCCTCCACCCACTTCTAGCTGCACCTCCATTTCCCACCTACCAACCTCACCCCGCCTCCTTGACCTGTCTGTCCTCCCTGGACTGACCTATCCCCTCCACACCTCCCCACCTATACTCTCCTCTCCACCTATCTTCTCCTCTATCCATCTTCGGTCCGCTTTCCCCTCTCTCCCTATTTATTCCAGAACCATCTCTCCATCCCCCTCTCTGATGAAGCGTCTAGGCCCGAAACGTCAGCTTTTGTGCTCCTGAGATGCTGTTTGGCCTGCTGTGTTCATCCAGCCTCACATTTTATTATCTTGGATTCTCCAACATCTGCAGTTCCCATTATCTCTGATCACAATATTGTGCCAAGTCTTGGTTTCCTGACCTAAGTGAGAACATACTTGCCTTAGAGGGAGTGTAGCAGAAATTCACTTGGCTGATACTGTGAATGGCAGCACCATTGTATGAAAAGAGATTGACTTATGTAGCATGCTGCTCCCAAATTCCATCTAAATACTCCCCTCAACGGAATTCCAAGACTAAGGGTGGCAATGTGGTGCAGTGACTAGCACAATGACCTCACAGCGCCAGGGACCCAGGTTTGATTCTACCCTCGTGTGGCATTTGCACATTCTCCCCGCGTCTGTGTGGGTTTCCTCCGGGTGCCCTGGTTTCCTCCCACAGCCTAAAAATGTGCAGGCTAGACGGTTTGGCAGTGGGAAATCTGATTGTGTTGAGGGATGTGTACATTAGGTGGGTTATGGGGAAGGGCCCTGGTAGGATGCTCTGAGAGTTGCTGTGGACTTGTTGGGACAAAGGGCCTGTTTCCACACTGTAGGGATTGTATAAAAAAAAATTTGGGTTTGGTTGGATCACCTGCAATCTTTTTTTTTGGGAATGTCAAACAAAGATCTCAGGCAAGAAGTTTTGCTTTCCACTGAAGTGAAGTTTTTGATACCAGGACGAAAGAAAATGATAGATGCTAAAAAATCCACAAATTGTAAGGGCTTCTCATTGACAGCTCTGCCTCCCGCGCTCAGAAACTAATGTTCTCTCCTTTGCTTTCAGTGCACGATGAGTTCCGGTCAGCTATGGTGGAGGGTCCCTTCTTTAGCACCAACATGGAGGACTGCGGCTACAATATTCCCCAGACGGATGAGTCTACGCTGATGACAATTGCCTATGTGATGGCAGCCATCTGCGCCCTCTTCATGCTGCCTCTGTGCCTCATGGTCTTTCAGTGGCGCTGTTTCCGTTGTCTTCGCCATGATCACGATGACTTTGCAGATGACATATCGTTGCTGAAGTGAATAAGGAAGAACTGTTCAAAATGGAAGAATATCTCCCCCTCTCCTTTTTAACTAAGAAGCAGTTTACAGCGATGGATAGAACAGCAGGTGTTCCAAGAATCAAAAGCGAGAGTTGAGGTTCATGATTATTGTAGTGTAGACAAAATTACATCCCCCACATCCCCCAGTGTGCAGGCCCTGCCATGTTGTACTATCTTTCAGTCAGATCATTTCCTTGAACTGTGACTGAATATCCGTAGGGCAGACCAACAGCCCAGTGACAGTGATGTTCGAGAATTGAATAACTCGACAAGGCACACAAACTCCTCCTCACAAGAGACGTCAACTAACTGAAAGAAATCCACTTGAGTATCTCCAAAAGGAAACTGTAAATATTAGCCACAGAGAAATATTTTTTATTTGACAGATTCCTCACCTTGATCATACCCAACCTAATTCCATGGTATCTTCTACTGGACCAATAGCAAATACATGAGCAGTGGAAATTGTTGTTAATGACATCTGCTTGATTTTTATCAGTCTCTAGCCTGTGCAGCCCAGCAGTGGCCATTCACTCCTACAAATTGAGTGCAACGTGGTTTTACATTACCAGCACATTGACACTACCTTACAGATATCATTTATAATGCATAGTGTTTACATTTATGTGTAAATATCCAGAAATATATGCATTATAGTAAGTTGCATTACATTTATAGGGCAGCATTGAACAATGTGGCATTGCAGTGACCATTCAATGCCTTTTGCCTTCTTTCGCTCCTGAAGACCATGAGTCCTCATGCAGTAACTTTTTAATGTGTACTGGGCACCCTCAATAGTTGTCTTAAATGGTCATTTATGAAATGCAAGCCCAACTGACATATGTCAGTGTGTCCATGGATCTCCATGGGAGATGATGCTGCCATTTACAAATTAGGCACTTTTCCACAGAGGGCACGGATAATGGTCGATATTGGGAGTTGAGGCTGCTGTGGCCAGCTGTACTGTTTTCCACTGCTATTCAGAATGAAATCAGGTCACTCAGCACACCGACTGAAGATTAATCTTGGGAACTTCTGGCTTGTATATTTGTATGTGTGTCATTTATTTAGTATCTTGATCAAAATGCCATTGAGAGGAATCTTGGCCAATGTGACATGACAACTGCAACCCAACTGCCTTATACAGCTGTTCCTGAGATAGCGCTACTGTGGTTACTCTTGTGATTTGATGGTGTTTTAATAGCAGTGCTTCAACTTGAAATTAGAAAACTAAAGCAAATCTTCATCTATACAAAGGTCAAAGGGCCAAGGGGTCAACTCCTGCTCTTTGTTCCCATGTTCTAATCTTTAAAACTAGTAATATTGGCCCTGTTTACACCACTGACATATCCTGTGACCAGGCCATTGGCTAATCTTTAACACATGGAAGTAAATTTGCCATAGTCCCAGAGGACAATATGGTTGCTGCCTCACCAGAGAGAGAGAGACATGAATTCATTAACATCTAAACTGATTAGGCAATACTCATTTGTCAATCTGCCAAATCCTTTCACCATATGTAGCCATATCAAACTGCTGGTCAGTGACAGAATTAATCGACACTTTGTGTTCATGTTTCACCTGTTCAAAAACTAGGTGCAATTTGTGGATTCAAGTTTTAATAGTATCTCAATATTACTTCCACATAGTTGCCCCACTGTTCACATGGGTTTCACATAAGTATTCAGTATCTGGATATTTCAGCATAAATGTTCATGAATGTTATAAGCAGTTATTGGCAAAGGAAGCAATTGAAACATTGATTCTTGTGCATCTGGATGATAGGAGTGTTGAGAGATTAAGACTGTGATATTGTAATGGCAGGTGGTCTGCAATGAGGTGGTATTGGTATTTTGTGATTTACAATCTGAGGGAAACTAGATAGTACCCTTCTAGGAAATGATCAAGGAAGACAGGGTAGATGCAGCAAGGATCCTTGCTCTAGCTGAGAGGGTTAGAACCCAGAGTCATGGTTTCAAAATATGGGTAGACCATGTAGAATTTGAAAACAGGGAGAATTTCTCCTCTCAGGGGTGGTGGCGCTGAAATCTTTGGAATTTTCTCCCCCAAAGAGTGGTGGAGTACTATGACTGATGAAGGGTCTAGGCTCGAAACGTCAGCTTTTGTGCTCCTAAGATGCTGCTTGGCCTGCTGTGTTCATCCAGCTCCACACTTTGTTATTTGAGATTCAACTTTTGTATGTTTCAGACTGAATTTGATAAGTTTCTAACAGGAAGAAAATCAAGTCATACACCAGTGCAGGAAAACGGTGTTGACAATCAGCCATAATCTCATTGGTTGAAAGTATGAAACTCAAAGGGCTGAATGGCCTACTCCTCCTTCTGTTTCTTAATTTAGTCACTTGGTAGGATAGAACTTGTGTATTGCTGAAAAAAAATGTTGTTAATCACCTCATCAAGATAACTCACAAGAAATATCAACAGAAAGGAAAATAATACTAATACAATATGAAAAGAGAGTTCTGATTGGTTGGCAATTGGACTCTAATTGGTGCCAGTGTTGCCACAAAGAATGCACCAGTTAATGATGATTGACTATATACTGTCAAGTTTTGCTTAAATTTGATTCAGGTAGATTGACTGTTATTGGTCAAGGCATTATCCTAACAGTTGAACCAGAGAATGGTGTCACTTACTTTGTTGAGTTGAAAAAGGGGCAGTTTGTGTACTTTTTTTTGTCTACAAAGACCAGAACTTCCAATGCATGGAAGTGCACCAATTTATAATTATCAGTCGAGCTCACAATGTGGGCACTGGAGCATACTGGAAGCTCTGTTCTGTGCACACAGAAAGAAGTTGTACACACCCTCTTCCTGTTTAAATTTAACAAAATAGGTGACAACCATTCTCTCGTGTATTTTTCAGGGCAAAACCTTGATCAATCAGAGTCAACCTGCCTGGTTTAAAAATTAAACAAATCCTGACAGTTAACTGTCAGTATTAAGTGGCAATGCCTGTACCAATCAGAGTCCTGTTCCCAATTAATGAACTATCCCCTGATACAGTATAAAGGTTGCTTTTCCTTTACATTGTTATATTTGCAAGTTGTGGTGATGAGTTCAAGACAGAAAACATTGACAAAATGTGTCTTTTTTTTGCAACAATTTATTAGTTCCTTAAAATTGCATGTTCTCATGCCACTAGCATAAACCAGGCTGAGGGCAGCATAGAGAGTCTGGGCAATATCATGGTGGGGGGGGGGGGGGGACAGGAAATACTGAAAGGAGACAAATCCGACTGAGAGGAAGGACCAGAATTCAAGAAGTGAAGGAGATTGAGAAAGGTTGCAGAAATTATGGAGTTGGTAAAGGGAGAAATTGGTTCAACTTCTGGCAAGAACGTTTGAGGTGCAGTCACTTTGGCAGCTGAGACTGTTTCATGTCACCATGTGAGGGGTAGACTGGACACAGCTTAAATGGAAGTGAATCAATGTCACAATGGGAAAGGGAAACATTTAAAGAGAATGATAACAGAGCAGGGACATGACCGGGGGAAGGGAAGGAAATTAACAGGATCACATTGGGAGGGACTGGTGCTTGATCCAGTAACATTGTTTCTGTCGAGATTTGAGAAAAGCAAATCATTTCTTTTTTAGTAGACAACATGCAGCAGAGTCACTGACAACATTTCTTGCAGTCAGCCGAAGAAATTGTTTTGTTTTCTAAGGGGAAGTGACAGCTTAGTGGCATTCTAGAGACCTCAAAATCTTCCGGGGAATGGGTTTAGAAGCCCCCGCAACAGATGGTGGAATTTGAATTGAATAAAAATCTGTAATTAAGAGTCTAATGATGATCACAAATTGTTGATTGACAGAAAACCCATCTGGTTCACTCATGTCGTTCATGGGAGGAGACTGCCATCCTTGCCTTGTCAGGCTGACGTGATTCCAGACCTGCAGCCACATGATTGACTGTTAACTGCCCATTGGGATGGGTAATAAATGCTGGTTTACCCAGTGATATCCTTATCCCATGAATGAATAAAAAAAATTCAATATTTTAGGGACAAATGACTATTAATAGAACATTTGTTCTCCTAGTCAACATCGTCACAATGTAGATATCACACCCCAAAGTGTCCAAAGTATTTAAAATGAAATATTCATAATGAAAAATAAAACCAGACATTTTGAGCTAGTTTGTTTGTCTCTTTACAGATTGTCTGTTATTCAAAGGAAGAAGGCTGCACATTAATACACAACTGTCAGTCTCTAATAACTCCCATAGCAATGAGACTCAATAGACTTCAGAATGTCCTTATTTGCATTGCTCCCCCTGTAAGAAGTATTGCAATTAATGGAGCCAGTTCAGGTTAAACACTGCTGAGTTTTAGCTGCCATAAACATAACAATGTATGAATTCAAACCCAGATAATTCATGAGCAATTCCACAGGAGATCAGCAACACCATTTTTTTAAAAAGCAACAAGTCTACTGTGTCCAATTTTGGGCCCACACCTCAGGAAGGACATACTCGCCCTGGAGCGTGTCCAGCGGAGATTCACACGGATGATCCCTGGAATGGTAGGTTTAACGTATGATGAACAGCTAAGGATCCTGGGATTGTACTCATTAGAGTTTAGAAGGTTGAGGGGAGATCTAATAGAAACTTACAAGATAATGTATGGTTTAGAAGGGGTGGACGCTAGGAAGTTGTTTCTGTTAGGCAGGGAGACTAGGACCCGTGGGCACAGCCTTAAAATTAGAGGGGGTAAATTTAAAACTGAAATGAGACGACATTTCTTCAGCCAGAGAGTGGTGAGCTTGTGGAATTCATTGCCGCAGAGCGCAGTGGAGGCCAGGACGTTGGATGCCTTCAAGGCAGAACTCGACAAATTCTTGATCTCACAAGGAATCAAGGGCTACGGGAAGAGTGCAGGGAAGTGGTGTTGAAATGTCCATCAGCCATGATTTAAATGGCGGAGTGGGCTTGATGGGCCGAATGGCCTTACTTCCACTCCTATGTCTTATGGTCTTATGGTCTACTCCATCTGCCAGATGTCCCAGATAGATTTATGACTCTGTATTATTCTGGAAATTTATGTTCACGTTCTAAAATCTCTGAGAAAAGTTATTTTTGATCTGATTACTAACCTGGTTAACTAAGAAGGCAGGTGCACACTTGAGAAATAATTAAACCTACAAATGGACTATGAATATGAATTATTTTTCAATAGACTTTTGCCCTTCTTCTATTGGGTTATTTTCCTCAATGGATTTGATCAGAATTTATCGGAAATCTATATTAAACTGATGCCCTAATTAAATCTGTGTCACAGTTTGACTTCAGCTCTAATATAACAGATATGAATTTGAAATCCTCATCTACTCAGTTATTGCAATTAGTTAGTGTACAGCACTGTGCCAAGTGGGTCAGTCAAAATACATGGCTAATGTTATTTTGCTTGTAGTCTTTAGAAACATGATTTTCTCATGATCCAATATTGACTGATGAAATGACAGGATTTTGACCAATTTACATTCTTCACCTTATTGTCATTTGCAAAGTTCCTGATTTCCCAGGCTAGATTAACAAAATAACAATATTTGCAAGATTAGTTTAATTCCAACTCTGATATTCAAAGGAGTATCTCTAAACGCACATGCACACTGATATGTCATTACAAGAATATTGTTGCATGGATGGTACAGATTAGTGCCAGACTCTGTAAATTCAGGTACATTAATTCAAAACTCATTGTGAATACTAATAAGGTAAATGTGCCCACCTTGTCAAAATGATTTCAGGAAAGTCAAAATCCAATTCTGAAGGGGAAAATATAAGACACGGCTCAGTAATTTGGCAGTCACACTCATGAGAATTCACTTATGAGAACTGTTACTGTCGGATAAATATATAGACAGTGGGGGAAAGGATGCTTAAAATAAATTGCAATTAAGGCATATGTTGGGAGATTTAACCTGCAGTTAAATAATGGAAATAGTGTTCTGCACAGAGCCTTTGACAGACCAGCTTACTACTGGGTCAACACAACCAAATATAATGCTCACTTCACCTCCTGTTTGAAAAGCACCATAGATGTTACTAGAAAGTTAGTCAAAACCAAAAAGACACTAAAATGCATTGCAGCTGACTTTAACAAACTCTGACTAGAGAACAAAGAACTTCAGATGCTGGAAATATGAAACAAAAGCACAAATTGCTGGAGAAACTCAGCAGGTTTGGCAACACCTTTGAAGAGAAAGCAGAGTTAACGTTTCAGGTCCGGTGACCCACACTCTGTTTTCTCTCCAGGGATTTATCATGGTGGCATTTTGCTTTGAATGCCTGACATCACACTCAGGACTCAACTTATTATCAAAGGTGCTGTTCAGAGAAATTATTATTAAAGTGCAATCCAATTTGCAAGGCTTTAATCCTATTATCAGTGTCTCTGCAAGAAGCTGTGCTCCTACACGGCACATTGTGGTGAGCATTTGTGGACAGACTATTTCAATTTGAAAGAACAGCCAGAGGCCAACTCAACATTTAAGCATTGAAATGACAGCAGTTTAATCAAGAATAGATACGTTCGATCTAATTTGCCAAACAGCTGCATCACCTGGTCGGTGGTCTGTAATTTGGGAAATAAACACTTCACTCCATCTATCGTTAGAAAGTTACAGATCTGATATAAAATATTAAGATGAACTTTCAGGCTCTAAACAGTGGTATGGTGATGGACTGAGCCATAAGCAATAGTGCATCACAATCTATTTACATTGCATATCATTCCAAGGGGCAGCAATGAATACACAACAACAGAAGCTGCTGGAAAAGCTCAGCAGGTCGGGCAGCATCTATGAAGAAAAAAAATCGGAGTTAACGTTTCAGGTGTGGTGACCCTTCCCCAGTTCCTGGTTCGGAGGAAGGGTTACCAGACCCGAAGCATTAACTCTGATTCTTAGATGCTCCAGACCTGCTGAGCTTTCCCAGCAACTTCTGTTTTTGTTCGTGATTTACAGCATCCGCAGTTCTTTCAGTCTTTTAACAAGTGCACGACTTCTGACTTTCTCCTTGCTATGGTGTATCTTGGCCATATATAGTAGAATGTGAAGCATTCTTCTTTCTTCAATGTGGTGATAGAATCATTGATGGAAAATGACTTTTTTTGAGATTCCTGATTGATTGTCAGAAAATGTGAAAAAGAGGGAAATTAGAATTATTTTAAAGGGCTGTTGAGATATGCAATTCATTGCTAAAACAATACTATTGGAAGAAGGGTCCATAATAGCTTTTATATGATATTTGGATAAATATTTGATAAAGCAAAAGATTTTAACAAGGTATAAAATAGGGATTTTTAGCAAGTCAACACAGGCTTAATCGACCAAATCGTCCCCTGTTATAAGATTCCAATTCTAATGCATGTATTAAACTTAAGTTCAATCATAATTGTATTGTCATGACAGCAAAAGAACAGGATTTTTGACCTAAAGAAACTATGTTTGTGTTTCACAAGATCCTCCTTTCATGATTTTTCAACTAATCTTTTTATCATTATCTTCCTGTTCCTTTCTCCATTGTGTTTTTCTAACTTCCCTGAAGTGGATCAATGGCATTCATCTCACCTACTCCTATAGTAGCGAGTTCCATTCTCTAGATAAAGAGGATATCCCTTAGTCACCAGTTTATTAATGGTTATCTTATGTTTATGATTACCAATTAAATGTTCTCCCCTGAAAATAGAAATGCCTTTTGAACGTCTGAACTTTCATAATTACTTTCATAATCTTAAAGACCTTCATCAAGTCACTCCTTAATTCTCGCTTTTCTAGAGTAGATTGTCCAAACCTGTTCAATCTTTCCTTACAACTCTGCCTCACAGTGCCAGGGACATGGGTTTGATTCCAGTGTTGGGTGATTGTCTCTGGAGTTTACACATTCTCCCTGTGCCTGCGTGGGTTTCCTCTGGGTGTTCTTGTTTCTTCCCACAGTCCAAAGATGTGCAGTTTAGGTGGACTGACCATGCTAAATTGCCCATAGTGCCAGGAATGTGCACGCTAGGTTGGTTAGTCATGGGAAATGCAGAGTTATGGGGTTAGGTTCGGGCATGGGTCTGGGTGGGATGCTCTTCAGAGGTTCAGTGTGGACTTGAACTACTGTAGGGACTCTATGATTCTATGCTTATAACCCTTCAGTTCTGGCATCACCCTTTCTTTTTGTACCATTCCAAGTATCTCTGAGTGATTTATGATAGTTTGCAGTGAAATTGTTTTTATTCCTTGAAGTGTGGTCACTGTTCAATATAATTTAAATACGTTCCCTCCTTTTGAATTCTATTTGTGGAGAAATGTCCTCCTGTCCAGACAAACACATACACTGTTTTTTTTAAATTTGTAATTGCTTTGGTATCTACACCACAACTTCGATCTTCAGCCAGACCTGTCTTCTTTCCCCCATTTAGACCTTTTATTCTCTACTAAGTGTATCAACTCGCACCCAACTCTATTAAACAGCCACAATCAATGTTTTAAACAACGAAATTAAAATCACAGGCATTCTCTCTTCCTTACCAAGATGCCTAAAAATGTACGTGAATTTGTTTTAAAATCAAGCTTTGATTAGAGATCCCAGTTATGTGATTGATTAAATTGTTATACCATAGAGAGACACTTGTTGCTGGGTCAACACTGCACCTCAGCGAAAGTAGGGCTGCTACAGTTTGCCTCTGGATCCTATACTGGAGCTGGGGAAAGTTTAGCTGAAATTCCTAGATAGGATTGCTGTGATTGTAAATATGTGACAAGAGTGGTTTTGGCTTCTTCCACCCATCCCTTTGTGTAACACTGCTGTCTACAGTCCTTACCAACGTCCACACACATAAATTGGTCACTTCAGCACCGTATTGAAAGGAGTCTAAGTCTGGCTCCCATGGAAACACACTTCAGCAAGGAGTAAACATCAACAGGCAGAAATGGGAGAGGAGTAAGTTTGCAAAAAACAAAGATCCATTTACTAAAGAAATTTTTGCTTTTGTAGGGAACATTGTATGGAATTGCAGAATATGATCTCAATGCACTTATTCAGATCCCAGAAAATCACACACATGATTTGCTCAATAGACGTAACCGAATTAGGCTAATTGCAAATGACAGAGAAACATAGAAACAAAAAAGACAAGGACAGGAGGAGCTCTTTCAACCTGCTCTGCCATTCATAACAATCATGGCTGATCACCCAACTCAATTGCCTAATCCTGCTTTCTACCCCTAACCTTTGATCCCATTCGTCCCAAGTGCTATAATTAGCCACCTCTTGAATACATGTCCAACATGATCCTCAAATCATGAATTAAGAAAAAATTACAAAAAAAGGATTAAATTCAATTTTAATGAAATAAACACAGAACTTGTCTTGTGCATCACAGACAAAGAATAGCTCAGGCATTTTCAAATCTGTGATGCTAGGATATGAATCATAACAATAATGGGCTAATCACATTGTCGGCTATTAGTAACAAAAGCATTTAAATGAAACTTTTTATCATCAAACATACTATTAACCTGCTCAAAATAAATGGATTGATGTCTTGGATCAACTGTCAGATAAAAGAATTTCATGTATTGGTTGCTAATATTTTTCAGCGGGACTTCAACCCCACAGTTAACAGCATCTGCTCTGAAGATCACTTTGTAAAATTCTGCACTTAATGTCTTTGTGAACAAGGTGTTTGGAGTATGTGAGCAACAACTAACTGAATCGCTCCTTATTTCATTCATTCCAAAGTCTTGCTTGAGCCAAGTGTTGAATTGGAAAGCTGTTCCTACAATACTTAAAGTCTCCATTTCACCATCGGGTACATACCTGTTTCACCGGCTAACTGGCACACATCAAGAGGAGCACATGAAGAGATGTTTGCTTGCTCCATTCCTGATGTGGCTTATTACCCAGCCATATTGGTAATGGAAAGGAAACAAATGACTTGCATTTCTGTAGCACTTTCCATAACATTACAAAGTGCTTTACAGCCAATGAGATACTGTAGAGGAAATTATTGTAATGAAGGAAACACAGCAAGCTCCCACAAATGGTAATGTGATAATGACCAGATAACCTGTTCTTCCTAATGATTGAGGCAATAACTATTGACCAGGACAACTTGAAGAACTCCCTTTTCTTCTTGATTCACTTATCAGGGTATTGGATTAATATCTCATCTGAGAGATGATATTTGTGATAATGTAGCAGTTCCCCAAAACTGCTCTGGAGTGTCAACTTCTGATGCTAAAAAAATTCTGAATCCTTGAGTGAGGGTTAAACCCCCAATCTCCTGATTCAAAGGTGACAGTGCTACGACTGGAGCATAGCAAACAGCAATGAACAAACTCACTTATCAAGGGTGAAGAAGCAAATGTGGAGGGAATAGAAGGGAAGGCAGATACTTAAGAGAAAAGTGTAAAACAACATTATAAATTGAGAATGGAAACAAACCCACCAAATAGAAATGTTTCTCTTGCAGGGAGCCCTCTGTTAATGCAGTTTCCACAATATATAGGTCAAAATCACAAGAGTAATCACTCAATTGAAAATTGAGACTGAAATGCTGATGTTATTTTGCAACACATTTATTTAACATTTATGTCATATATTCATGTGGAACCTAATTATTTAGAAAAAATGTGTGCCTCTCCTTGGAAGATCTGGTGGTTGGACTTCTATAGATTATGGTCTTTGTGCATCTTTTGCTCGGAAGAACTATTCATGTGAACAACTTCTAGTTCCAGTGTAGAGCAGCAAGAAACATGACACCTCTGGATCAAGGTCTTAAATGTGAAGAGCATTTGTGTGGCAGTCAAAATGGCCATTTTCAGCATGCCATGTCCTCAAGGATACTGAATTTGGTGTACAGAGCTTGAGTATCGCTGAAAGAAGATAAATTTTCTCAAGACTTTTAGTCTTGCACTCATCCAGACATTTTGCTAGAAATACAAATACAAATACAAATATTTATACTACATGAGAAGGGAATGTTGGTTGGTCTGAAGAGGCTGGTTTCCTTTGTGTTGGAATTTCTTGTGAATTATCCTGATGAGTCCAAGACCAATAGCCTTGACAAAAAGAGTCGCTTTTCAGCAAAACTAAATTATATTCAGCTGGAAAGGTGCATGATATTTATTCTTGTGAAACTGGTTATCATGCAAGATTGTTAACCGGGGAGGAGTATAGTAATATGTGAATCAACCTAGGTACAGAGCCCAGTCCCTTCCCAGAAAAATATCGCTGAACTATTAGGCTTTTGACAAAAATCTTGCACCTTTCGTGGTCATACATTCCTCATTGCAATTTACAGATCTTCACAACCAACTATGGTGGGATTTTGAACTTTCAAGTTTTGGAATGACAGTTTATTTATCGTCATCAATAAACCATGTCTCTTATGATAACAAAGTGTAGCTGGATGAATACAGCAGGCCAAGCAGCATCTCAGGAGCACAAAAGCTGACGTTTTGGGCCTAGACCCTTCATCAGAGAGGGGGATGGGGAGGGGGTTCTGAAATAAATAGGGAGAGAGGGGAAAGCAGACCGAAGATGGATAGAGGAGAAGGTAGGTGGAGAGGAGAATATTAGGTGGGGAGGTGGGGAAGGGATAGGTCAGTCCGGGGAGGACGGACAGGTCAAGGAGGCGGGATGAGGTTGGTAGGTAGGAAATGGAGGTGCGGCTTGAGGTGGGAGGAGGGGATAGGTGAGAGGAAGAACAGGTTAGGGAGGCAGAGACAGGCTGGGCTGGTTTTGTGATGCAGTGGGGGAAGGGGACGAGCTGGTCTGATTTTGTGATGCAGCGGGGGAAGGGGACGAGCTGGGCTGATTTTGGGATGCAGTGGGGGAGGGGGAGATTTTGAAGCAGGAACAGCAACTCATATTCCACTTGGGAACCCTGCAGCCCAATGGTATCAATGTGGACTTCACAAGCTTCAAAATCTCCCTCTCCCCCACTGCATCACAAAACCAGCCCAGCTCGTCCCCGCCTCCCTAACCTGTTCTTCCTCTCACCTATTGCCTCCTCCCACCTCAAGCCACATCTCCATTTCCTGCCTACCAACCTCATCCCGCCTCCTTGACCTGTCCTTCCTCCCCGGACTGACCTATCACCGCCCCACCTCCCCACCTATACTCTCCTCTCCACCTATCTTCTCCTCTATCCATCTTCGGTCTGCCTCCCCCTCTCTCCCTATTTATTTCAGTTCCCTCTCCCCATCCCCCTCTCTGATGAAGGGTCTAGGCCCAAAACGTCAGCTTTTGTGCTCCTGAGATGCTGCTTGGCCTGCTGTGTTCATCCAGCTTCACACTTTGTTATTTTGGACTCTCCAGCATCTGCAGTTC
The DNA here is from genome assembly GCF_030684315.1 of Stegostoma tigrinum. Classification (NCBI taxonomy): domain Eukaryota; kingdom Metazoa; phylum Chordata; class Chondrichthyes; order Orectolobiformes; family Stegostomatidae; genus Stegostoma; species Stegostoma tigrinum. The sequence goes on along the minus strand of NC_081385.1, from coordinate 8,398,470 downwards.
CCATTATCTCATGTCTCTTATGATGTCTCTTCATGGGTATGTGGTGAACAGAAGCATTTAAAAAATGTTTTGGCCATTCTTGTGTGCAATCTGAAAACTTGAAAACTGCAGTGGAGTTGTCCTCTCGTACATACGTGTAAGGCCAGAGTACAATTCCAAGGCAGGGGTAATTCGCAGTACAATGAGAGTGTTTCTCACTGTGCAGTTGTGAACTGTGCTTTGCACTTGCTCATCTCAGACACAGGTAAATTCCATCAACAATGGCACCCTGCACCTCCATCATTTTGACCTCTTTTGTTTTGCAAACTTTAACATATCTAAATGCCATCTTTAGATAGTCGCCTATCTTCCTTGTTGCAAATATCTGGACACTACAAAAATTTTACAGTATTAATATTGTGAAATGGCAACATTCAACACTAGCTTTCCTCCTCCTGAGATGCTGCTGGGCCTGCTGTGTTCATCCAGCTCCACACCTTGTTATCTTGGATTCTCCAGCATCTGCAGTTCCCATTGTCTCTCATTCAACACTGAAATTTGGATTTCTCCCCTGACACTGAATTCTGGATTGATTGAAATATTCAAAACTGAGATTGAACAGGTTTATGTTAGGTAAGCATTTTGAGGCGTAAGTAGCAAAGAGTGAATACAAATGTTTTGCTTGATTGTGCTGTTTTCACATTAGAAACCTTAAGCCTGATTTTAACTCAGCATAAGTGGATGGCTAATAAATGAGTTCTCAACAGCACTGTGCACTTGCTGGCCCATGTAATCATTGTGGTATGGGGAAAGGTTTCTGCAGCTTAGTAAAGATCAGATTGAACATCTTAGGAGTCACAGAAACATTCCTGTGGTAGAATTTTTTTGTTTTAAAAATTGTGTACTTATGGTTCCTTGCACTGGTCTCTAATTTGACAATATGTCACCAATTCTTATCTCTCCTCTTTTCTTGAATGCATCAATTTTGTTTGCGTTTTGTTCCATGTATGCTGGATATTCTGAGGCACTGAACTATGAATCTGGTGTAGGCTGTTGTACATAGGAGGCATCTTGTTGAAGACCATATTCTTTTGGTACTTGGATGAGTGCCCATTTCATCTATGCTCACTGAATGAAGATCATGTGGTAGGAAGTGCAAGCTAGTTCCACCCTAGTGCAGTAAGACTACTTCAGGAAAGGTCAGCTAATTCAAGGAAATTCTTGTTTGTATTAATGAAAGAATCTTTTAGACATTGAAATCTAGTTAAACATATGAGGGAGAAAAAAGTAGCAAGGTGGTTTGACAGTGTGAGCTGAAGCAATGTGCGTAGATAGCTTCTGACATTGGCAGAATCCTTCTAGGCCCACATGCCAGTTGCTGTGCTGTAAAGTCTTATTCCCAGAAAACTAGTTGATAAAGAAAGCTTCTACATGAGAAGATATACTTAACCAAGAAACCAAACACTAATGTTGCTTTTAACACGAAACCAATTCTCATCCAACATCACTTCCGGATGTTCTCTTTCACCTCAGTTCACCAAATGGCCGTGTTTGGGACGTTTAGCAAATGCTTCCTTCTGACATACTGTAGGCATCAGTGAAGCCAACAGATTAAAGTAGCCATGTCCTTCTAACGCTAATTTCATTTATTAACACATCTATCTCAAACACCTTGTATGGTCTGCATTTCTTGTCAGTTTTCCTCATCACAAATTCAAAAATTCAAAAGGAACTTCCTATGACACGCTATAATAGCATTCGCACTCCAGCAGTGGTACTCTAGTACCTTAATTTTGCATTTTTCAGCTACGTGATATCTGCAGATAAAGTCACAATATAGTAACCAAGTGATAAGTAAGGATAGGGTATATGATTAGAAACTAAATTACATCAGTCCCTCTAAAAGATTCAAAACACAGCTTGAAGTACCATGATTTTCACTGTTCCTTCTTTGATTCCACCGAGATAGATAATCGTCTCCCTAAATGTAAATAAGCTGAAATCAACGGCTGATTCCTGGGCCAGATGTCTCAAACAGAAAATGCGAGAAAAATAAAAGCAGGTTATCACAGTAGACGTCATTCTCTTCATCTCTTCATCTGTGTAAGCATTTTCACTTTTTATTCAAAACTTGTGTCAATAAGAAGTAACGAACAATCAGAATACACATTACTGTACAGTAAAACTTGCTACATATACTCTGAAAATGTGTAATGTCCTCTTTCTTTGCTTTTCAGGATCAGGTATCTGTGGTATGTTACTTTGTGTGCACATAGGAACACAGGACTGAAAAGGACCACGCCAATGTAGCTACCTCACTATACACCAGAAATATAATAGATAGATCACTAATTTTCACCCAGAAGTAATAGATTCAACTCCAATTTCAGGATTGAGCACAAGATGCCTATCTCTTTGGAATAAACTGTAAACCCTGCCTGCCCAAGTAGATACAAAACATCCCATTTCGCTGTTTCAGAAAAGAGCAGGGAGCTCTCCCTAGTTCCCGTGTTTATCCTTCCATCAACATCAGAAAAACAAATTATCACATTGCTGTTTGTGGGTGGGCACTGTGTGCAAATTTACCGATACAACAACACTGACTAGATTTCAAAAATACCTCACTGTCTGGTAAGTGCTGTGAAATACCTGCGATCACAAAGTTGTTGTATAAATGCAAGCTCTTTTTATTTAGTTTAAATTCTGGGATTGATTTTCTTAATGAATGCCTGTATAACAGTCTCTGAAAGCTGTTGTAAGCTGTCTTGATTACTTCCTTCTGCAGTTCATTCATTCACCTACCATTCCAGTGGTCATTCATGTTCATCCATCCCTCTGTCAAGCTTCAGCTAAAAAACACCATATATAACTCTCATTTCACAGACTAAACAATAGGAACAGATGTGGATGGAGCAAAGCTGTCTTATAACCGTTGTTTCCTTTTCAATCAAATCTAAGCAATGTTGATCATTGTGAATGAACAACTGTGAATTTGTCAATTTGGATAAATAGAACAGTTAAGACGAAACACCACATGGAAATGATGTCATATTAGTTATAATTACGAGGGAATTTTGTACCTTTGTTTTTCTTTTCCAAATCAAGTGAATGTCCTTCTGGAACCAACTTAAAAACTTGTTTGTGTAACATATAAGGATCCTAGTGTTAGTTGGAATGTATCTGTAATGCGTGATTGCTAAGTTCTCTCTTATGCATATAAGCCATAAGAATGATTTGTATATTGAAAAAAAAAGGCTAAAGATTTAGAGGACCTTATTCAATGATTGTTTTATTTTCACTTCTCAAAGCCGTTGAACCAATTACTCTCTTGTTCCAGAATTCAAAAACCATTTGTGAAAAGTCAATGTGCATAACATTTTTGGTCTGTTTGTAACTCACGTCTCAAATGACAGAAATCAGAATCTCCTCCAAATTCTCTCTCTGTTGCCAGGGTTGGAGTGTTTGAGCTATAGGGAGAGGCTGAACAGACTGAAGCTATTTTCCCTGGAGCATCAGAGGCTGAGGAGTGACCTTATAGAGGTTTATAAAATCATGAGATAGTGCAAATAGCCAAGATCTTTTTCCCAGGGTAGGGATGTCCAAAACTAGAAGGTGTAGGTTTAAGGTGAGGGGGGCAAGATTTAAAAGGGACCTGAGGGGTAACTATCATGCAGAGGGAGGTACATGAATGTACTGAGCTACCAAAGGGGGCAGCGGAGACTGGTACAATTATAACACTTGAAAAGCATCTGGGTGGGTACATGAATAGGAAAGGTTTGGAGGGATATGGGCCAAATGCTGGCAAATGGGACTCGATTAGTTTAGGATTTCTGGTCGGCATGGGTGAGTGGGGCCGAAGGACCTGTTTCAGTGCTGTACATCTCTATGACTCTATAATTCCTGATTCTAGCAGATTTTCACCTGAGAAATAAAATAGAAACTGCCGAGAATAGTCAGCAGGTCAGGAAGCACCTGAGGAGAGTGGCGTAGAATTGAGTACACAAATCGATGAACTTTCCACCTCTGTGCTTACTTCTTTAACCTCGAGCCTAACCCTTCATCTACTGACCCCTTCTCCCAGTTCCAACACACCTCCTCCTCCAGGACACCACCCCAAGGCCTCCTACCCTCCCTCAACCTCTTCATCTCCAACTGCCGTCAAGACATCAATCACCTCAATCTCTCCATCCCTTTCAACCACTCCAGCTTCTTCCCCACAGAACGTGGAGTCTTTCACTCTAATCCCAACCTCACTAATAAACCCGCGGACAAGGGAGGTGCAGTTGTAGTATGGCGCACTGATCTCTATATCACCGAGGCCAAGCGCCAACTCTCCGACACCTCCTCCTAGTGCCTCGTTGATCATGACCCCACCCCCAGGCACTAAACCATCATCTCCCAAGCCATCCACAATCACATCACTTCAGGTGACCTCCCACCCACAGCTTCCAACCTCATCATTCCCCAAGCCTGCACCGCCCACTTCTATCTCTTTCCCAAAATCCACAAACCTGACTACCCTTGTCAAACCATTGTCTCCACGTGTTCCTGCCCCACCAAACGTATCTCCACCTATCTCAACTCCATTTGCACCCCCCTTGGTCCAGGAACTCTCTACCTATGTTTGTGACACCACCCATGCCCTCCGCCTCCTCCAGGACTTCCAATTCCCGGTTCCCAATACCTCATTTTCACCATGGATGCCCAGTCCCTATACACCTGCATGCCCCATGCAGAAGGCCTAAAGGACCTCCGCTTCTTCCTGTCTTGCAAGCCCGACCAGTATCCCTCCACTGACACCCTCATCTGCTTAGCCAAACTCGTCCCTCTCCTGAGCAACCTCTCTTTCGATTCCTCCCACTTCCTACAGACAAAGGGGGTGGTCATGGGTACCCGCATGGGCTCAAGCTATGCCTGCCTCTTTGTAGGGTAAGTGGAACAATTCCTATTCCAAAGCTACACTGGCCCTATCCCCCATCTCTTCCTTCATTACATTGATGACTATATCATGCTCCCACAAGGAGCTCGAACAGTTTATCCACTTCACCAAAACCTTCCACCCCAACCTTAAGTTCACCTGGACCATCTCCAATACCGCTCTCTCCTGCCTGGACTTGTGTCTCCATCTCTGGCAATCACCTAGAAAAAAATATCCATTTCAAGCCCACCGGCTCCCACAACTACCTAGAATACACCTCCTCCCACCCACCTTCCTGCAAAAATGCCATCCTGTATTCCAACTTCCTTCACCGCCACTGCATCTGCTCCCAAGATGAGGCATGCCACTCCCATACATCTCAGATGTCCTCTTTTTTTAAGGACCGCAACACCCGACCACAATGGTCGAGAATGCCCTCGACCGCGACTCCCACATTTCCTGCAACTCATCCCTCACACCCCCTCCCCGCTATAACAACCAAAACAGAATCCCCCTCGTCCTCACATACCACCCCACCATCCTCCGGATCCAACACATCATCTTCCGACACTTCCACCATCTGCAATCCGATCCCACCACCAAAGACATTTTCCCACCCCACCCTTATGTGCTTTCCGGAGGGACCACTCTCTCTGGGACTCCCTTGTCCACTCCACACTCCCTTCCAGCCCCACCATGCCCAGCACTTTTCCCTGCAACCACAGGAAGTGCTACACCTGCCCCTACACATCCCTCCTCACCCTCGTCCCAGGCCCTAAGAAGATCTTCCACATCAAACAGATGTTCACCTGCACATCTGCTAATGTGGTATACTGCATCCACTGTTCCCATTGTGGCCTCCTCTACATCTGGGAAACCAAGCGGAGGCTTGGGGACCGCTTTGCAGAACACCTATGCTCACAGTTCGCACTATACAACTGCACCTCCCAGTCGCAAATCTTTTCAACTCCCCCTCCCATTCCTCAGACGACATGTCTATCCTGGGCCTCCTGCAGTGCCACAATGATGCTATCAGGAGGTTGCAGGAACAGCAACTCATATTGCGCTTGGGAACCCTGCTGCCCAATAGTATCAATGTAGACTTCACAAGCTTCAAAATCTCCGCTCCCTCAGCCACATCCCAAAACCAGCTCAGCTCATCCCTGCCGCCCACCCCAACTCCTACCTACTAACCTCATCCTGCCCCCTTGACCTGTACATCCTCCCTGGACTGACCTCTCCCCTCCCTACACTCACCTCTACCTGCTCCATACCGGCCTCTTTGACTTGTCTGTCTCCTCTCCACCTATCATCTCCTCTATCCATCTTCTATCTGCATCCCCCTCTCTCCCTATTTATTTCAGAATCCCCTTTCCCTCCCCCATTTCTGAAGAAGGGTCTAGACCCAAAACATCAGCTTTCCTGCTCCTCTGATGCTGCTTGGCCTGCTGTGTTCATCCAGCTCTACACCTTGTTATCTTAGATTCTCCAGCATCCGCAGTTCCTGCTATCTCTTCAAATATTACCTCGGTTTCTTTCCTTACAGATGCTGTCTAACTTGTTGTGCCATATTCTAATTTTCAGTTAGTGCCTAAAGATGGGTGTTTTCTTTGACTGCATGTGTGAGGCTGAGATCGTCAGTCAGAGAAGGAATCACTATCAAGCTTCACAATCCACATATTTAAATCAACACACTTTCTGTCAGGTCACTGAATGATTCTATTAAAAACAAGAATGCCGACCAACATTTCCTTACTCAACAGCGAGCACAGATGGTTTAGTCGTATCATCCCATTTAATGTCTCATTGAAAAATGGAAAACAATCTGCGTTGACATTTTCTTTTAAAAAGTTACTCTGCTGGTTTCAAACAGCAAGGCAAGAACTGCTGAGAGTAGTTCGGGAGAAAAAGTACAGTAACATATTAGGTAACAAACTGCTGTACAGATGTATACTACAAACAGACATGCTGCTCATAAAATGTGCTTTATTGAAATATATTTTTACATTTTTCCTTCTTGCAATGGGATCTTGGCATTGTTGGTCAGGCCAGCTTCTGTTCCCTGTCCCTTGAGAATGTGGTAATGAGTCACCTTCTTGAGACACTGTGATTTAGGTGCACGCTCAATGCTGCTAGGAAAAATCTTCCAGCTTTTAGACCGAGCAACAATGGTAAAAAGAGTGATCCAATTCCAAGTCAGGATGATGGGGAGCCTACAGGCAGCAGGGTTCTCAAGAGTCTGCTGCACTTGTCCTTCTGGGCGAAGGAGGTTAAGGGTTTGCAAGGTGCAACTGAAGGAGTTGGTGCAGTGCATTTCAAAGATGGCAAGCACTGCTGCCACTCTGCGTTAGTCGTAGAGTCAGTGAAGGTTGAAGGTGATGGGTGGGGAGCCAATCAAGTTGGCTAACTTCAGAAATTGCTGGAAAATGGCAAATAACATTCATGCCACACAAATGCTAGGTGAACTTCAATAAGCATCTAACCATCACCCTTTGACATTCAATTGCATTACCATCACTGAGACCCCATTATCAACATCCTATGGGCTGCCATTGACCAGAACTAGCCATATAAATACTGTAGCTACAAGAGCATATTGGAATGCTGCACCTCCTGACTTCCCAAAGCCTATCCACCAACTATAAGCCACAAGTCAAGAGTTCAATAGAATATCCCCCACCGCCTAGACAGGTGCAGTTCCAATATCACTCAAGAAGTCTGACACTATCCAAGACAAAGCAGCCCACTTGATTTGCACCATATCCACAAACATCCATTCCCTCCACCTAAGCTAAGTAGCAGCTGTGTGCACCACCTACAAGAGATTCACTAACACTCCTTAAACAGCACCTTCCAAAGCCACGGCCACTTCCACTTAGAAGGACAAGGTCAGTAGATACAAGGGAACACCACCCCCTGCAAGTTCTTCTCCAAGCCACTCACCATTCCGTCTTGGAAATATATTGCTGCTCTGAGTGTCACTAGGTCAAATTCCCTGGAATTCTCTCCATAACAACAATGCGGGTCTACCCATAGAACATTGAATTCTGTGGTTCAAGAAAGCAGCTCAGCACTCCCTTCTCAAAGTCAACTAGGGATGGGCTCTGGTTTCTTCCCACAGTTCAAAGATGTGCAGGTTTGGTGGATTGGCCATGCTAAATTGCTCATAATGTCCAAGGATGCTCAGACTACAGTGATTAGCCATGGGAAACATAGGCATAGGGTAGGTCCAGGTGGGATGCTGTTTGGAGGATGTGTGTGGACTCAATGGAGCAAATGTGCTGCTTCCACACTGTACGGATTCTATGGCAATGATAGGTTGCAGATTTAGAAGCTGCTGCTGGAGAGTGTCGCAGGATAATGTGAGGTTTTTAGATAAAAGAATTGTTCTCTTGGCCAGGTGCCACAGAGTTACACACATTGGCAGAAGAATTAAAGGGAAAGACATGAAAAATTGTTTCAAGAAGAATCGTCACGATCTGCAATGCTCAGCTTGAAGAACTGTTGGAACCCAATTCTCGAAATCATTTTCAATATGAACCAGGCAGGTACTTGAGGAACTAGAGTTACAGACAAAAAAAAGGAATGTGAGACTAAGCATGACTATTTCTTTAAAATACTAGCATGAATGAGACAGGCCAAATGGTTGCTTTGGGCTGGAAGTTTCTGTACTACAAAACCAACAGAAACTTCTGGGCAGCCCACTCAAGAAAAAATAAACTGTACAATTGGCAACTGGTGGATCTAAAAGCAACACTTAAAACAAATTACACAAAAGCACGAACAAAAGATGAGCTTTTCCTTGTGACGAACTGTAAGGGAAAACTCTAGAATCCACCAGGGTCTTGTCTCATCTAATTGGAGCCATAAGAAAGCAATGATCAGTCACTTCTAATTAGGGAAAGAATATATTTAAGTGACACTGAAGTATTATAGATATTTATAGATATTCACAAAAGTCAGGTCAGATATAAAAGGAATGTTTGTAATCATAATCCTGCGTGGGTTGCAATATAAAGGTGTTAGAAATCAGAAATTTCAGTTCCCAAATGTTTGGTACTTTCTGCATTTCATTTGGCTTGTGGATCCTGTGAAAAGGAATATAATATAGGATTGAGAGTTTTAATACAAGTTAAGTTGTAGTTTTCAGGAGCTCTGCTTAAAAGATGGGCATATTAATCAATCCAAACTCATGATTTTGAGGGAAAATCCCCCAAAAATTTTCATATTTCAGACATACAGTGATGCTCAACTATTGCTCATGTCAGAGACTTCACTCACCTTCATGGCATATTGGAGAGAGCTGGAGATTTACAAGAACGGCTCCAGGCATTTAAAAAAAAATCAGAGCACAGCAGGATGGGCCAAGTGGCACATCATGCCAGCGCTGGCTCCATTTCCTAATGCCATTTCTACTTCTCCGTATCAATCTCCTATCTTTCCCCATATCCCTGCAAACCCCTTTCTATCCAAATTGAACCAGCCTCCACCACATTTTCACAGTGCATTCCATACTTTTCTGCCATCCTTTTCCACCTGGTAGCAGTAATGAATACTAATACCAGGAAGTAGGATTGATAATAGCGAATGCACCCAAGGCATCCCAGATGGTTTAGCCATCTCAAAGGTGGTGACAGCAGAGAGGATTCAGCTCATTATAATGAAGACCACTTAACCCATCTAGTCAATGCCAACTCCCATAGAGCAATACAAACAACTGCACTCCCTCTGCTCAAGTCCCTCATAGCCCTGCAAGTTTATTTCCTTCAGGTGCGGAACAATTTCTTTCTGAAATAATTGCTTCTGCTTTCACCATGCTCATGGGCAGGCCATTAGCTCTCGCTGTGTAAAAATGGTTCTCCCTCACTCGCTCAAGTCTGAGTCCCTCCATCCTTGTATCATCAGCTGATTCTTTGTTTCCTTCATCTCTGCCTGTAATAGTCCTGTACACATCTATCAGAAATCCCTTCAATCTCCTCTGGTCCAATGACAGCAACTTCTCCCAACCGTGGGGTTAGAGCTATGAGGGTAAAGTTGCCATGGACACGCTCTCATTGGACAGAGACAACTGTTGGTGAGTTTAACCTGAGTTTCACTTCAACTCAGGCAAGGGGCGAGTCTGAGAAGGTGGACCTTCATGGTGACCTCAGCCTGTGCAAGAATTGAAGCCACTCTGTGGACATCTCACTGCATCGCAAACCAGGTGTTCGGCCAACTAAGCTAACCGACTCGGAACTTGGATGAAATGGATAGAGGCAGCTATATGAAAACAAAGGCAGCACAGCCAGAAACTGACTCCGCTTGCTTGCCCCTGCTGGACCTGAGCTGCAGACTGTTCACAACATCAAAGCAGCAGACAACAAAGAAAATCAATGTGATGAGAAAATTTTACAAAAGCTCACTGATTGATGTTTGTTAAGTTCCTTGCCAAGCGTTTGGAATCCCGTGATTTTTGAAATTGGAATTTCAAAGCTCCACTTAATGAAATACTAGCCCTGCCCAGAGGCGAGAGAGAAGATAACCAGAACCACCAGTTCATGGAATTTCAGTTTCAGGAGCAAGCAGAAAGCAGCACAGTGGCTCAATGGTCAGCGCCAGGGACCGGGGTTCGATTCCACCCTCGGGCGACCGTCTGTGTGGAGTTTGCACGTTCTCCCTGTGTGTGTGTGCGTGTGGGTTTCCTCCAGGGGCTCCAGTTTCCTCCCACAATCCAAAGATGTGCAGGCTAGGTGGATTGGCCATGCTCAAATGCCCGTAGTGTTCAGGGGTTTGCAGATTAGGGGGATGAGTCTGGGTGGGATGCTCTGCGGGTTGGTGTGGACTTGTTGGGCTGAAGGGCCTGTTTCCACACTGTAGGGATTCTATAAAAATTCTGTTTTTTGGGAGTACAGCGTGAAAGGGGATCCTAACTATGATTCAGTGCTGGCTGCAAGGATGGGACCCTATGCCCTCCAAAGCTACAGAGTATAGATTTAGACTGACTAGGGAAAACGACGTGGACTGTTGCTTCAGTGTGCATGTACAAATTAGGAACAGTTGGCATTCGGCCCCTCCAGTCTGCTCCACCATCCAATAAAGATCATGACTGATCGGATTGTGCCCCCTCACCCTGGTCACCATTGACTCCAACTGGAGCCACAGAGTCATACAGAATGGAAACAGACTCTTTGGTCCAACCAGTCCCCGCCAAACCCTATCCCAAAGTAAACAGTCCCACCTGCCTGCTCCTGGTTCATATCCACCCAAACTTTTCCTATTCATGTATCTATCCAAATGTCTCTTAAACATTGTAATTGCACGCTTGTCCACCATTTCCTCAGGAAATTCATTCCACACACGGTCCATCTCAGTATAAAAATTGCTTCTCATGTCCTTTTTAAAATCTCTCTCCTCTCACCTTAAAAATGGGCCCCCTAACCTTGAAATCCCTCATCCTAGGGAAAAGACAATTACTATTAACTCTATCTATACTTCTCATTATTTTGTAAACTCCTATCAGGTTGCCTCTGAAACGCTTATACTCCAGTGAGAAAAGTCCCAGCCTATGGGCTGGCAGTTGCAGGAATGGAGATAAACCGTAGATACAGTCAGGTAGATGGATTACCTCCAGGGAAGGTAGGAGAGGGAGGCAGGTAGTGCAGGAGTCTCCTGTGGCTATTCTCATCTCAAACAGGTATGCTGTTTTGGAAAATGTAGGGGGTGACAGACTCTCAGGGGAATGTAGCACTAGCAGCCAGGTTTCTGGCACCGAGACTGGCTCTACTGTAACGAGGGATACACCAGGTTCCAAGCGATCGACTGTAATAGGGGACTCTCTGGTCAGAGGCACAGGCAGATGCTTCTGTGGCTGACAGCACGACATCAGAATGGTGGGTTGTCTTCCTGGAGAGGGCGCAGAATATTCTCAAAGGGGATAGGGATCAGCAGGAAGTTGTTGTATTCTCTCCCTAGTTACCCTTTTGTCCTGAATGTATTTGCAAAATCCCTTCAGATTCTCCTTAATCTGACTTGCAAAAGTTATCTCATGTCCCCTTTTTTGACCTGTTGATTTCCTTTTCAAGTATACTCCGGCCTTTATACTCTTCTGGGAATTCACTCGATCTTTGCTGTCTATATCTGACATATGCTTCCTTTTTCTTGGCCAAAACTTCCATTTCTCTCATCGCTCAGCGTTCCCTACACTTACCAGCCTATGTGTGGAAGCATAGGAGTTGGGGAAGATACCAAACATGTATTTTGCATCAGTGTTTACTGTGGAAAGGGATATGGGAAATACAGAAATTGGGAAAATAGTCACATCTTGACAAATGTCCATATTACAGGGAGAAGGTGCTAGACGTTTTAAAACCCAGATCAGGCGTACCCTAGAACTCTGTGGGTAGCTAGGGAAGAGATTGCTAGGGCCTTTGCTGAGATATTTGTATCATCGATAGCCATAGGCGAGGTGCCAGAAGACTGGAGGTTGGCTAACATGGTGCCATTATTTAAGAACAATGGTAAGGGAAAGCCAGGGAACTGTAGGCTGGTGAGTCTGACAATGGTGGTGGGCAAGTTGCTGGAGGGAATCCTGAAGAACAGGATTTACATGTATTTGGGAAGGCAAGGACTGATTAGGGATAGTCAATATGGCTTTGTGCATGGGAAATCATGTCTCACTAACTGATTGTTACCGCTTCAATAAATCTCAAAGAAGACTGTTGAGAGCACAGCGTTGGACGTGATCTATATGGACTTCAGTAAGGCATTCGACAACATTCCTGAAGGTGGACTAGTTAGCAAGGTTAGATCGCTGCATTGCGTTTGGTACAATCATATCTGATCATCCACCTCAATAATCTGTTCTTACTTTATCCCCAATTTCTTTGAGGTTTTATTCTACAGAGAAAGAGATAAATACATCAAAGGTACCATGTGAGTTAAAGTATTACAAAGTGTTATAACTTAAAGTATTATAGTTAAATTACTATTATTATAATTTTTAAGCTGGTTGGAGCAAAGTATAGAGGGGATGTCAGAGGCGGGTTCTTTACACAGAGAGTTGTGAGAGCATGGAATGCGTTGCCAGCAGCAGTTGTGGAAGCAAGGTCATTGGGGACATTTAAGAGACTGCTGGACATGCATATGGTCACAGAAATTTGAGGGTGCATACATGAGGATCAATGGTCGGCACAACATTGTGAGCTGAAGGGCCTGTTCTGTGCTGTACTGTTCTATGTTCTATAATGATTAAAGGGTTGAGGGGTAGGACATGTCAGTAGAATACACAGTTCAAGAGCTCGAGGTATGGGCCAATTGAAGTCCTTTATTTTTATCCCAGCAATTCGTAGATCTTATTTGGGTATTTAAGCAGAAATGCAGCACGATTAATAGAAATTAAGAGGGGCTACTGCAGAGGTTGAAAGAGTTTGAATGCTGACTGCTTGATAGGAAGTGCTGGTACAGTTCAGTCCACTCATAGCCAAAACACAGCATTGCAACTTTGCAAAATGCTAATTAACAACTACTTACCCAATTTCTTACAATTGTCTTTTCTGTTTAAAAAAAACATGCAGGGAAGAAGGGACTGATAACTGTACAGCTTCAATATCTGAAACCTCTGTTTTTGACATTAACGGTGCTTTGTTTAAAGTGAGCTCATCGGATGTGGGTATCTTTGGCTAAGCCAGCACTCTCAGTGCCCAAGACAGCAGGGGATAAAGTGCTTTGCTGACGTGCTGTCATCCTGGTTTCAGCTCTGCAAGGATGAAGCTGAATACATCGGTTGTTACATGAAAGAGAATAATAGTTTATTACATGAAAGAGAATTACAAAGCTACGTACAATTTACCTTTGGCTCTTGGGACATACAAAGCAGGATTCATGGTTTGTCAGCATACTTATTCGTTGAAAGTTAAACTCTGAAAAAGATCTGAAGCTTAACCCACATATCTTGCCAAGTGCTGCAAAAGGCAAGTTCTTCCTTCAATGTATCAGGTCAGTTGACAAACAGCATTTCAAATGAATAACATTTCGTGACTTACCAAAGGAGGCACTCATCATAATGCAGAGTTATACACAGCAGAACATTTCATTGCCACATGCAGGGAGCTAAGGCAGAAGTTGGTTTCATAAATTTCCAGGCAGGAGTCAGGAGGTGGGGGGAGGATTTGTGAAAAGAAATAAAGACAGCTACACCTAGGCTCTGCATTTCGAATCCTGCTGGGAATGGGGGCTAAACAAAGATGATATCAGATACTCTGTGGGTCACTCAAGAGTTGAATCATCTATCAGGACTCAACAACTTTAGGATCACAGAAGAACATGGGCCACCTGTGATTCCCTCAGCTGGTGTTTGAAATTGAGAAGGGAAGTGGAAAATCATACTCTTCTTCAACCTTGAAGTGTTTACAACATTTGTACAGTGGGATGGAAGGAGATTGAATGTCAACAATAAATTAACTACCAACTTTGCGCTCATTTTTATCTTCATAGTCCAAACCATATTTCTTAAAGCTATTAACTGTCAAGAAGCCAGCCCCACAGAGACAGGTTTCAGAGCAACACTTTTTTTTTCAAGTTTATCCAATGCTTTTATCTCATAATTCAGTCCCTGTCCTTCCAAGAGACATATCCAGGGAGTCCTTGTGAACTGAACTTTCCAATCAGAGCTCCATGCTGGTAAACAACAGCTTACTGCATTCATAATGTGACTATAAACAACAAGACATATATCCCCATAATCCATTTATTCTTCACAGAGAGACACACTCTCTCTAAAAACAGAAAACGTGCAAGCCTGCAAAATAATCGCCTCAATATTCTTAGAACACCAGCAACAATTTAGTGAGATCCAACACATTTGTGGTTGGTCATCTGCCCACTTTGAGGCCCGGCACATTTCTTTTCAAATATAAAAAGTTCACACAGCTGTCAGACGTTTGGTAGTGTCAAAGGGCTCGATGTTTGAAGAACAATGTCAGAAATACAAGGAATCCTCCAGCACCTGCTGTTCTGCTTGTTGTATTACCTTGGTGTGGGGCAGAAAGGACAGCTACTGTTTTTGTTGGATTGTGACCAGAATTTGATGCACTGGAAAAAAAAACACAGAAGCAGAAAGGAATTTACAGACAGGATCATTCGATAGGCTTGGCTACAGCGTGAAAGACATAATAATGAAAACATAAAATACTGTGCACGCTGAAAATCTGAAACAAACAGAACACTGGAGCAACTTGGCAGCATCCGTGGAGAGAGAAACAGTGTTTATGCTCTGAATTTGGTATGTCACTTCTTCAGAACTGCATAAAACATCTTAATTACCTTTGGATGAAAGTCGGAGGAAGATAGTGTGTGGTAATATCACTGCACGAGTAATCCAGAAACCAAATACACTAGGGATGTGGGCTCAAGTCCCGATGTGACAGTTGGTTGAATTTAAATTCATCATCACATTTTGTCATAAAAAAGAATTCTCTTTCACGAATGCCCTTTAGGAAAGGAAATGTGCCATCCTCACCCAGTCTGGTATGGCAATGCTCTCTTACTGAGGAAGTTATTCAGTTCAAGGCCAATTCAAATGGGGCACAAACATGGCCTTGCCAGTGACCCCCATATCCCATAGTAGAAGAAATGAGGAGTCAAATAATCTCTGATGTTTGATTTTCTTTAAAAATTAAAAATAGAAACTGCAAGAAACCTCCAAATGACCCTCCAGAAAACGACTCTGAAATAACTGCACAGAGGCCAGTGTCCCATCGCTGAGTCACCCTTTATTTACATGTGCACAGTACATGAGCTTTGGCCAGCCAGCTCAGAGCCACTCCCTGAAGTCAGGAGACTGTCTGATTGGCCCAGGTTAACAACTATAATCAAGGATCTCATTATCAATAAGATCTACTTGCTTCCAATCATTACAGATGCATTACAATTTGCCAAGTTAGAATCTGCCTGAACTGATTCAGATTATTAGTTAAAAAAAAAAGGGGGGGGCGGGGTTTATCTTCATTTCATAAGGACTTCCATTCCCAAAAATCTGAACAGAAGTTTGATCTTATCTGATTTCAATGAATAATAAAGTGACAAGGCAATGACAACTCCAGTTCTGAAGAAGGGTAAAACCGGACTTGAAACATTACATCTGCTTTTCTTTCCATTGATGCTACCAGGTCTGCTCAGTTTCTCTGGTTTGTTTCAGGTTACTGCTTTCAGCTGCCTAAGCACAGGGAGAGATCGGATTAAGGGGCAACACACAGGGAGAGTAGGGGCAAGCACTTTCCCTATCACTTACACAATCCGAAACTCCAGAGCTGCATGCAAACCAGCTCCAGTCAGACATAACCAAATAAAGCAAATCTGGAATCAAAACCTAATCTAATAGTGACCATCTAACCATTGTCAGTAAAATCCATCTGGTTTACTAATGTCCTTCAAGGAAGGAAATGAAATCCTTACCTGTGACTCCAGATCTACAGCAATGTGTTTGACTCTCAGCTACCCGCTGGGTAAATAGGGATGGGCATTAACTGTTAGTCTAGTCAGCATTGTCCAGATCCCATAAACAAACATTAAAATGTGGACTATTATTAACAGAGGAGCCAGAGAATTGAGAGTTGAGGATGGGAATGGATGCTGTATGGTTCACCTAGATAACATGGGAAACATCCAAGTTTTACTTGAAGCCACTTGGGATAATGTTGTGATGCAGAGAAGGAAGTGCATGGTTTTTTTTCCAGAAACCTTCTGTTATTTTCCAAACTGCCAATGAACAGCACATATCAGGGATTTCTAACCTGGAAAATTAGGGTCTGTGGATCGCAAAGCTACATCATGTGACAGCTTATCCACAGTGCTATCGGGGAGTTACTGATAGGGATCTCCTCACAATTCTCCAAAGGGAATGTCCAAGTAAATATGCCCATTCTTAATAACAAGGCTCTTGCATGCAGTCAACTAATTTAGACATGTAGGAATGGGAACAGAAGTAAGTGAAACTTCAAATGATTCACATTTGCAACTGCTAATTCATTTTGCAACCAAGTGAGCGTATGTGAGCAATTCTGCCCATCAGTGCCAATTCCAAACCCTAAAAACAACCTCAAATTCCTACAGCCTACAGCAAAAAAATGTTATTCACACAAAAGCGTGTGCATACACACAGGGTCTACTGATTAAGGGTAAAATGTGAGACACTCACCTCTCGGTGGACAATATGTGAACAGACCATTGGCTGGACTTCGTTAATAAGGACAACTTTCTGACACATCAAACAAAGCCGGAGACTGCCTGAGACCTAATGTTTAAAAGGGAAACCAGTTAGTGCTGACGTATTTCTACACTGTGGCTTAGAATTTATTTTGAAACTAAGCAAATTCAGTGCTGTTATGTTATAAAATTTACGGGTGAAATCTTCTTGTGGTTCATGTGAGTAGAAGGAAACTTATCTCAAACATATTACACCTTTCCATTAAATCATTGGTTGATCTTAAACTAACTGCATATACCCATTTTAGCTACATAATCATTAATACTGGTTTCTGCTGGCCAATATCAGATTTAATATTAACTGCTGACTGGCATCAAATGCCATTTGCAGAACAGAGTTACAATTTCTACCAGAGATGTACTTCCCAATTTCAGTCTTGAAAGGTCAGATTCTAATTTTTAGACTACACCCTCTCGTCAACATCAACAAAACTTTTCTTGTTCTTCTCAAAGTCCTGAAAACTTCGATCAAATTGCTTGCTTACCATCCCAATATGGGGAGATGGTGATGCAATGGTAATGTCACTGTATAGTAACCGAGGTTAATGCTTTGGGGACATGGGTTCAAATACCATCACAGCAGCTTGTGGAATTTGAATTCAGTTAATAAATCCAGAAATATAAAGCTAAGCTCAGCAATGTTGTCCATGTTAGCTACCTCTGATTACTGTAAAATCCAATCTGGTTCATTAATATCCTTCAGGGAAGGAAATCAGCCATTCTGATCAACACGGAGCTACATGTGACTCCAGACCCACAGCAATGTGGTTGACTCTCAACTGCCCTCTGAAATGGCCAGAAAAGCCTCTCAGTTCAAGAATATTTGTGGATGATCAACAAATGCCAACAAAGAAAGATTGTGGCGTTCACTAACTTCAATCGTAGGAGCTACAGTCAATTACAAATGATAGATTGATTTAAGAGAACAGATCTAAACGTTTTACGCTCAGAGGGTTACAAGATCTATTCCAGGTGCAAACTTATCATTGCAAGTGTTACAGAACTTATTGAGTTCATCAAAACAAGAACAACATAAATGATATGACATAATCAGAATCCCTACAGTGTGGAAACAGTCCATTCTGCCCATCAAGTCCTCCCGACCCTCTGAAGCGCATCCCATCCAGACCAACTCCACTAACCTATCCCTGTAGTCCTGCATGTCCCACGGCAACCCACCCTAACCTGCACATCCTGGACACTACAGGTAATTTAGCAAGGTTAATCTACCCTAACCTGCACATCTTTGGACTGTGGGAGGAAACCGGTGCACCCGGAGGAGACCCATGGAGACAAAAGGAGAATGTGCAAACTCCACACAGACAGTAGCTCCAGGCTGGGATTGAAACCGGGTCCCTGGTGTTGAGAGGCAGCAGTGGGTGTATTCCTTCCTACCGAGACCCCTCATAATTTTATACATCTCAATCGTGTTCCCCTTCAGTCTCCTTGGGTCCAAAGAAAATCTCCCCAGTCTATCAAAACTCTCTTCATTACCAACATTCTCCAGCCCAGGCAATATCCTGATAAGCCACTTCTCCCACCCCTCTCTGGTGCTATCCCATGCCTCCTATACTGTGGATTCCAGAGCAGCACACAATAAGAAACAGGGAGCAAGATATCCACAGCTTGGTCCCACATGTCATTTTTCAAAAGGTCTGTGCAGTTTTCCTGTCTCTGCGGAAATCTAGCCTGATGTCTCTTGAACCTGAGAGCATTTGTAAAAAATGCAAAAGAAGAGCGAAAGTAAAATTCCCCCGTAGAAGTTGAGGGAAGTTACGAACCAGCACTGGACTCTCTTGGTATGAGGCCTGAGCTCCAGTTCTGTTTTTCAGCTGTGTCAGGTAAGGGCTGGTCTGTGAAGCTGCTGGCGGGAAGTGTCCAGGCAAAGTGGTAGGGGTTCGCAGTAGATGCACTGGCTCAGCCTGTCCAAAGAGATTCAGAAAATATATATTTTAAATTGACATTAGACAGCAGTTACTGAACAATACAATAACAATAGTCATAGATTCCTACAGTACAAGACAGGCCCTTTGGCCCATGCCATCCGAAATGTCTATCCATGCTATCCCCATTTCCCTGTATTTGGCCCATATCTTTCCAAACCTTTTCTATCCATGTATTTGTCCAAATGCCTTTTAAATGTTGTTAATGTACCTGCCTCAACCACTTCCACTGGCAGCTTATTCCATCTGCGTCCTTGTGGAAAAAGGTTACCCTTCAGGTTTTTATGTATTCTTTCCCTTCTTACCTGAAACTGATACTCTCTCGGCCTTGATTTCCCCAACCCTGGGAAAAAGACTGAGTGTATTCACCCTTCCATGCATCTCATGATCATATACATTTCTGCAAGATCCCCTCTCGGTCTCCTATGCTCTAAAGAAAAAAATCCTAGCTTATCCGATCTCTTCCGACAAACTCAATCCCTTGAGTCATGGCAACATCCTTGCACATTTCTACTGCAGCTTTTCCAGTTTAACAACATCCTTCTTATAGCAAGGTGACAAAAACTGAACACAATACTTCAAATGCGGCTTCACCAACATCCTGTACAACAGCAACATAACTTCCCAACTTCTGTAGTCAATGTTCTGACTGATGAAGGCCAGTGTGCCAAAAATCTTCTTCACTGCCCTGTCTACCTGTGACTCCACTTTCAGAGAACCTTGCACCTGAACTCCAAGGTCCGTCTGTTCCATTACACTCCCTAAGGCTCCTACCTTGAATTAACTTACCAAAATGCAATACCTCACATTTACCTACTTACCACTTTTCAGATCACTTTCCTAATGGATCAAGATCCTGCTGCAAGTTCTGATAACCTTCCTCACTGACCACGATACCACCTATTTCTGTGTCATCCACAAACTTACTAATCATGCCTTGCACATTCTCATCCAAATCATTGATATAAGTAACAAACAGCAATGGGCCCAGCACCAACCCCTAAGGCACACGACTAGTCACAGGTCTCCAGTCTTACAGCATCCTTCCACTATTACTCTCTGCTTCCTACTATCAAGCCAACTGTGAATCCAATTTGCAAGCTCTCCCTGGATTCCACGCAATCTAACCACCCAGCGCAGCCGACCAGGTGGAACCTTATCAAACGTCATACTGAAATCCATATATACTATGTCTACTGCACTTCCCTCATCAACCTTCCTGTCATTTCATCAAAGAACTCTAACAAATCTGTGTGGTATGATCTCCCATGCATGAAGCCATGCTGACCACTTCTAGTTGAACCCCGATTTCTAAACACATGTATCTCTCATCCCTCAGAATCTTCTCAAGCAACTTACCCACTACAGACATTAAGGTCTTTAATTCTTAGGTTTTTCTGCACAGCTCTTCTTGAATACGGGCACGTTTGCTACCTCCCCGTGTACTGGGTCTTCACTTGTGGCTAACAATGATGCAAGTACATCAACCAGGGTTCCCGTAGTTCCTTCTCTAGCCTCTTCCAGGGCTCATGGATCTATCTGGTCAGGGCCAGGAGATTTATCTACCTTAACACATTCTAATCCATTCAACACCTCCTCTACCATGATCTGGACTTTCCCCAAGATATTGCCACTAACTTTCCCAAGTTCCCAAGTCTTCATGTTTTTCTCCATAGTAAACACAGAGAAGAAATATTCATCGAGGACCTCGTCCATTTCCTGCAGTTCCACATATATGTCCACTTTGGTTCTTGAGGGGCCCTATTTTCTTTCTAGTTATTCTTTGTCCTTTAATATTCTTAAAGAATCTCTTTGGATTCACCCTAGTGTTCTCAGCCAAAGTAGGGGAGGTGATGGCCCAGTGGTATTATTGCTGGACTGTTAATCCAGATATCCAGATAATGATCTGAAGACCCGGGTTCAAATCCCACCATGGCAGATGGTGGAATTTGAATTCGACAAATATCTGGAATTAAGGGTCTAATGATGACCATAAATCCACTGCTGGGGGAAAAAAAACCCATCTTGTTCACTGATGTCCTTTAGGGAAGGAAACTGGTCGGTCCTACATGTGACTCCAGACCCTTAACTGCCCTCTGGGCAATTAGGGATGGGTGAACAATGCTGCCTAGTCAGTGACGCCCTCATCCCGTGAATGAATAATGAAAATAAAATCTCACAACTCCTTTTCGCCCTCCTCATTTCCTTATTCAGTAAATCCCTGTATCCGCCAAAATACCTCCAGGGATTGCCTTGATCCCAACTGTTTGTACCGGAGATATGCCTCCTGCTTTTTTCTGGTCAAAGCCTCAATGTCTCTTGTCATTCAGGGTTTCCTACTCCTGCCAACCTTGACCTTCACCCTGACAGGAACATAAAGATCTTGAACTCTGGCTGTCACAATTTTAAAGGCCTCCCAATTGCCAGAGATCTATTTGCCTGCAAACAAACTGCTCCAATCAACATATGCAAGCTCCTTTCTAATTCCAACAAAATTTGCCTTGCCCCAACTTACAATTTGAACCTGTGGACCAGTTCTATCCCTTTTCGTAACTATTTTAAAATTAACAGAACAATGGTCACTGACAATACAATGGCTTTAGGAGGTGTGTTTTGTCCTTAATTTAATGAAGACAGTTTGAGACAGAGGTGACAAACAGTCTGCTCAAAGCCAATAAAGTAAACAGATTGTGGAGCTTGGGATTTTTTTTTTAAGTTGGAACAATAGAAGTAGCCTGAACGGGTGGGGTCAAGCTCCCATACAATTGGGATTTTCAGCTTAAGCTTTCAGTAGTTTCTAGGGTCTTGAAGGTGGATGTCGAAGCTCTTATTCCGTTCTTTACAGCTAAAAGCTGGGGTTCTCTTCCTGCTGCTAGAATTGCACGTAAGACAATCAATTGTCAGCAAAATGCCATCTGGTTCATCAATGTTGTTTAGGGAAGGAAAACTGCCATCCTTACCTGGTATGGCCTACATGTGACTCCAGACGCACAGCAATGTGGTTGATGCCGAACTGCCCACTGGCAATTAGGGATATGCAGTCAGACACACCCTCATCCCATGAATGAATAGAAAACATTCAAGGCTAGTGGCCTCGTGCAGAGAAGTAGACTAGGGTAAGCGACAGCATATTTTGGGTGGTACAGATTGAAGGACCTTTTTCGTACTGTATGCTTTTGATCATGCGTACCCTATGCTCAACACCTTTTCCAATCCAAGTCGCCTTGCCTTTTTCAAATTGGAAGAAATGTTCGGGAGGATAACTATTTCCTGGTGTGTTCTCCAAAGTCTTGTCCTGACCAAAGTGCACTTACTGACCAATTGGCACCCTTTTACTCATGCAGTATAAGCTGTTGTTTCCTCTGAAATTTGGTATTCTCGCACCTGTCCCGATCAAGCGCATGCTCAAAGCTTCAGTAGCATGACACCTTTGTTGAGCAATACTCAAGCTCTATATTAACAAGTGCATGATTAAATTAATTAATATTGCTTTTACATTTTTATGCTCTCTTTTGTACATTCTCAATATATCTGGATGATAAAAATGTTGAGTTTTATTTGAATACTTTTGTTTGTGGATATCACATGGGGTATTTATTACCCACTCTTGTTAAGGTATCCTTTATGCTGAACCACCATACTATTTCTTTGATTATTCATTCATTGGATGAGGGCGCCGCTGGCTAGGCAGCATTTATTGCCCATCGGGCAGTTAAGAGTCAACCACATTCCTTTGGGTATGGAGTCACACACAGGCCGGACCAGGTAAGGACAACAGTTTCCTTGCTAAAGGACATTAGTGAGCCAGAGGGGTTTTTCCGACAGTCCACGACGGATTCATCATCATTAGACTGTTAATTCCAGATATTTATTGAATTCAAATTCCACCATCTGCCTTGGCAGGATTTGAACCTGGGTCCGTAGAACATTATTTAGGTCTCTGAATTAACAGACCAGCGATAATATCACCAGGCCATCGCTTCCCCATGGAGAGGCATAGTAAATAGCTAGCTTTCACTTTCACCATGAAGACAGAACTTCCTAATCTCCAGAAAGAACAGATTCAAAACTCTACACCTATAGCATTACTAGTCCAGAAAATTTATCCTTAAAAAAACAAGTTTAAAAAATGAAACAAAATGTTTTTACTCGTTAGTGGTACAAAAAGAAAATATTAACTTCCTCACTCAGATAATGACTATCTGTATTTATGTTCCAATCAACTTGCTCAGAGATGGTGTTACACATGTCTGGACCAGGAGAACTTGAACCCTAGATCCACTGGCTCAGAGTTAGGGACACTACCACAAGAACTCCTACCAATTGTGATGCTCACTCTCAATGTTTGACACCTGTCATAAAAGGGTACCTGCTTTATTTCAGTCAGTTGGGCAGCCACTTGGTGCGTTAGTTCATCCACAGAAAGGCCAGCAATAGTTCCACGTGAGGTCTTAATCTGTTGCAGAATGTGGGTAAGTTGAACTCTTGCAGGAAGAAGATAAATAACGAGGCACTTGTTATTCAAGCCAATATTTTGAACAATCCCTTGTTCTATCCCCATAACTGTTTTGTTATTTTCCTCTCCATGTAATTATTCAACTCCCTCAATATTTTACTTTGGACATTATTACTGTCAACTGGGATCAGAACATTGGAAAAGTAAGATCCACCCTCTGATGACTGTGTGCGTGGAGGCTGCACATTTTCCCCACGACCGCTGGTTGCTTCGTTTACTCCCACAGTCCAAAGATGTGCAGTTTGGGTGGATTGGCCATGGGAAATTGCCTACAGTGTCTAGGGGATTTGCAGGCTGGGCGGATTAGCCATGGGAAAATACTAGGTTACAGGGATAGGGTAGGGGGCTGGGTCTGGGTGAGATGTTCTTTGGAGGGTTGGTGTGGACTCAATGGACTGAATATCCTGCTTCCATACGGCACAGATTCTATGATTCTAGAGTGGAACCTAGCTTGATATGTCAGGGGTTTCATTCCAGAACATATTCAGAAGAGACTACTTGTATAGAAATACAGCCGTAGGTCCAACTTGTCCATGCCAACCAGCTATCCTAAACTGATCTCATATTTGGCCCATTCAGTTGCATTTTAAATGATTTGGTTATACTCGCTTCCACCATCCACTCTAGCAGCTTGTTCCATACGCACACCACCCTCTGTGTGGAAAAGTTACTCCTTAGGTCCCTTTTACATCTTTACCCTCTCACTTAAACCTTTGCCCTCTAGGTTTGGACTCCCCCAGTCTGGGGGAAAAAGACCATGGCTTATAAGGAGTTGAGACATGCTCATGATATCATCATCGCAATATAGCATGTGGCCTGAGGATCAAATCTCATGCTCCATCTTGCCTCTAATCACTCGATGCATAAATTTCTACTGGAAGCATGCTTCTGTGTAGTAAAGTAATAGCGTAGTATTAGCCCAGTCACTTAAGTGCCCAAGGAATACAATGTTTGCACTTGATAGTTTGTTACAATAAATGCTTGTTGCATTCTTAAAATCCATAACTTCCATGCTCAGTTTCTTATGTTACCGAACATAACATACACATCGCTGCATCGGGTGAAACACTCTGCTGGGGGCAAGCTCATACCAAGTGCAATTTTACCAAAGAAACATAAAAAGTTATTACAGAAAAGAAAAACACCAAATATGTTACACTATACAAAGACAATTTGGAATTATCGCATTACAAATTTGGCAAATAAGATTAATTCCTTCTAACCCAACAATAACATATAGGCACCTCAATGAAGTGTCACCTCTCACTCCAAACTAAACTTTCGTACTTAGCTAATATGGCCATATAATAGGTTGCTTTTAGTCAAATTTCTACATTCCCCTCAATGTTATTTTAACTTGGTTAATGTCTCTTGCAAAGATCTATAAACAAAATGCTAACTCAGCTCACTTATTACCTAACATGGAGCCCTCAGACACATATTTTCAAAAGCCTTGTAAGGTGCCTTCTTCTGATACCCTCACAGCTGCTGTTTCTGGCTTACTTCTAAGCAACTCAGGACCTCTCCCCAGCCCTGACTACGTGAAGGTGTTTTAATAGTCATTCACTTACGGGATGAGGGTTTCGCTAGCCAGGTAGAACTTACTGCCCAACCCTAATTGCCTAGAGGGCAGTTAAGAGTCAACCACATTGCTGTGGGTCTGGAGTCACATATAGGCCAGACCAGGTAAGGACAGCAGTTTCCTTCTCTCAATGGCATTAGTGAATGAGTTGGATTCTTCCAACAATCAACAATGGATTCATGGTCATCATTAGACTCTTAATTCCAGATTTTTAAAATTGAATTCAAATTCCACAATCTGCCACATGGGATTCAAACCCAAGTTCCCAGAACATTA
Organism: Stegostoma tigrinum; assembly: GCF_030684315.1. Lineage (NCBI taxonomy): Eukaryota > Metazoa > Chordata > Chondrichthyes > Orectolobiformes > Stegostomatidae > Stegostoma > Stegostoma tigrinum. Next base: position 8,373,016 of record NC_081385.1, on the reverse strand, counting down.
TCTGGGTCTCTGGATTAACCGTCCAGAGATAATACCACTAGACCACTGACTTTCTCGAGGCTTTTTCCAATGCCGACCTCTTTTGACTGAAGATCTGCTTCTACACTCTCCCCAATCCCCTCTCCAGTTTGTAAAAGTCAGTAAACACCCTAGCAATTATCTCCCCAAACAACTTGCTGTTCATCCAGCTAAAGTCACATGATTATCTTAGAAATGCTGATTTTAACAAACTATACAAAATGACACCTTGACCTTCTTTTAAAGAAAGGTCAGATCTTCACAGAACTGAAAACCAACATCAACTTTCCCTGCATGATTCCTAAATAATAAAAATATGCCATGCACATCCGACACAACATGGAGCACTGGTGAGGAAAAATTGCACTGAGAGGCTCCACAGATTTCCTGTGGGATTTAATTAAGGTGCCAAACAAGACAGAGAATGCTTATTCGCATGTGTACGCGAGCAGCATACCTGCTACAGCTTGGAAATTTGGCCTCCAGCTTTTCCAGGAGTTTTTCCAGTTTTGTAGCCGGGTTGGAAGCTGGTTGAGTGTTGTGACTGCCAACCTCTGACTGTGCCATGTGACTCGGGGTAAACTGTGTAGCTGGAAGGTTCATCAGAGATCCAGGAGCTGGATAAAAAGGTGCTGTGGAAGGCAAGTTAGTGAAGGGAACGCGAGGATTCTGCCACATTCTCTGGAGCACTAATTCAGGCTGTCGGTTAAAAAAAACACGAGCAAACAGAAATCAAATACAAAGGATATTGTTTGGCTTCGAGGCACAACCTAGTCAGTAACTCAAAAGGACTACACACAGCTTTCTGATTGCTAACACATCACCTACTGAAGCAGGTCAGTCACAGCAAATAGAATAATATTATTGCAGAGTGAGGGGGTTATGGATAGGGTCAACCTTCTTCAGCCCAATTGGAAATGTTGCACCCGAGGTCATGCTTTTAAATGGGACGATGAAGTAAAATAGAACCCAAGGGAATTTCACACAAATGTACTAAGTTTTAGAGTTCAAAGCAGCAAAACACGAGAGTCTCTGATGAAATTTGAAGCTGGTGTGTTTTCTTCCCCCTCTCAAGTGACAAAATTGCCTGAGACAACAAATTAAGAATAATGTGAAGCGGGGTCCACTCTTCCGCTAGTATCAAGTGGAATAGGTTTGACTCTCTGGTAATGGGCTGTTGTTCAGACTGGAGGCCTGTGACTAGTGGCGTGCCACTAAACTTGGTGCTGAGTCCACTGTTGCTCGTCATTTATATGAACGATTTGGATGAGAATACTAGAGGCACGGTTAGTACGTTTTCAGATGACACCAAAATTGGTGGCATAGCGGACAGTGAAGAAGATTATCTAAGATTTCAACAAAATCTTGGCCAATGAACCAAGGAATGGCAAAGGGAGTTTAATTGATTAATTGTGAGATGTTGCATTTTGGTAAGACAAACCAGGACAGGATTCACTCAGTTAATGATGGGTCCTGAACAGTGTTGACAAACAGGGAGATGTAGGGTTGCAGGTACATTGTTCTTTGAAAGTAGTGTTCCAGGTAGAGTGGGTGGTGAAAAAGGCATTTAGCACACTTGCCTTCGTCAGTCACAGCATTGGGTACAGGAGTTAGAGCATCATGTTACAGCTGGTCATGACATTGATAAGGGAACATTTGGAGTACTGCGTACAATGTGATCACCCTCTTATTGAGATGAGTGAGTATTGATCGCGTCTTTTTGTAGCCAGTTGGTGTTCACGTACTCTTGTTAGTTTCCTTCCTGTTTATCCGATGTAGTGTTTCTCGCAGTACTCACTCATCTCATTCCACATGGACAAGGTGAACCACAACTTCGACAACACCAAGATCTGGGACAGGCTAAGCAGAGACAAGCACGAGAATTCCTGGAAGCACGGCACTCCACGAACAGGTTATTAATGAACACATTGAACTCAACCCTATATACATTCCACTACGGAGGAAACCCGGAAGTGATGCAATCCATCGCAACGGATGCCAGAGTTTAAAAACCAGGCGGGAAAACACACCAACGCTTCTTCAGAGGCTGCACTGAGGATGTTACCAAGCACGGTAATGAAACGTCTGAGGAACAACGAACCAGCTCGGCGAGCCAACCAACCTCAACACAATTGGGGGTTAAGTGTGTTAAACAATTATACAACAGCGTCCAAATAAAAGCAAAATACTTTGGATGCTGGAGATCTGATATGAAACAGAAAGTGTTGGAGAAATTCGGCAGATCTGTGGAGAGAGAAAGAGTTAATGTTTGAGTCTAATGACTCGCCTGCAGGACAATTCCTGGAAAAACAGTGTTAGAGAATACTGTACGTATACCTCTGCAGGAGCAGGTGGTATTGTTGGCAACTGTATATGTGGGAGACTGCTGAGCTTTGCACCATTCTTCACCAGCTGAATGTGACCTTCATATTGATTCTGTGGGTGGAATTCACAGAACAAGACTCATTAGAAAAAATACTTGCATTTCAGTAGCGCCCTTCACCACCTTCAGATGCCCCAAAACACTTTACAACTAATTAAGCATTTTTGAAGTCTAATGTGAAGAAGGTTTGTAATAGATTATTAGTGCTTGAAAGCTTGAATTCTGATGTGGAAGAATTCAGTTTGATTTGTACTCTATGTTGTGTGTGTTAAGAGGGGGACACGTAGTTTTAGTTTTATTTTTAAATTTGAGACTTTTGATGCCAGCAAGCCCTGGATTGGTTTATGCATTCTTTTTTAACAAGCGTTTACAGCTGTGGAGGAGAGCTGGAATTTAAAGGTTCAATGTACTAAAAAAAAGAGAAATCTGGGCTGCTCTCTAGCTGCAATATATCCAAGGACAAAGATACATTCAGAAAGTCAATGAATTAGTCTGTGTCCGTTGGTCCTTGAGAGTGGAAGGTGAAGTCCTGGGTTATTGAGAAAACTGGTCAGAAAACTGTTACAGATAGAGAATATAGAAAACCAGTGAGCCTGTTCTGAATGTAGTAATTTAGAAGTCAAGAACTAAAAAGCTCCAGAAAATAACTACAGCCCAGCCATCTGCACACGACACTTTGGTGCGGAGAAATGGTAACATGTCACTTAGGTCTAAGTATCTCTGATATTGTTGTTAGGGTAAAAGAGTTGAAACTTCCATTCTGATAGTTGTAATAAGATCACTTCACATAGGTTGTGTATGATATGACAAGGTTTGTGCTTCAGCATGACAAACTTTTATGTTTTTTTTAAGTACACTGGCAGCCTTCTGTGAATATGCTCAGTAAACTGAGCAATAAACAGCAACAATAAAACTTATGGTTTCACTATGATCAGACTTGTCCAGTATTGCCGGGATCTTAACAGCAGTCACTGTTGTAAGACAGGAGACATGACAGCTCAATTTGCATACAGCAAAGTCCTATAGACATCGATAAGATAATGAGCAAGCGCTCTGTTTGCGATGCTGTTCAAGGGATAGATTATCCCAGAAAGAAGGGTGGGGGTGGAGTTCCTACCTGCATTACTTGAAAATAGTGTCAGGAACTGGACACAGAGTTTAACTGACAATCTGCAAGATAACACCGCAGACAGTGTGGCACTCACACAAATTTGCACCATAATGTCATCTACATCGGTGTGTTCAGGTCACTGGAAGAAAACCTGAGCCCACATGAAGTTAGGCTATTCTCCTTTGAACACTGAAGCTTAAAAGGGGAAATTATTTGATAAAAGGTGTTCCAAATCATTAATGATTTGCATCCAGCAAATAAGGAAAAATGGAAGGGCTGTTAGTCAGAGAACATGCATTTTACAGGATTGGTGTAAGGGTCACAGGTAATATCAGTGGTCTATCTTGAGCTTTAAGCGAATACCGCTATTGAGATTCTGTGGTCAGTCATAGACTCTTACAGCATGGAAGGAGACCCTTTGGTCCAACCAGTCCATGCTGAACATAATCCCAAACTAAATGACTCCCACCTGACTTCTCCTGGCCTATATCCCTCCAAACCTTTCCTATTCATACACCTATTCAAAAACCTTTTAAACATTGTAATTGTACCCATACCCATGACTAACCTCAGGAAGTTCATTCCACATACGAATGACCCTCTGTGTAAAAAATTTGCCCCTTTGTGCCTTTTTTAAAATCCTACTCCTCTCACCTTAAAAATGTCCCCCCCCAGTCGTGAAGTCCCCTATCATGGAGGCTGTTTGCTCCTTATCTCTAATTAAAGCTCTTCTATTACAGTATATACAGTAATACACCTTTATCTACATCTGCACAATACTGGTTATCAAATACAGCTCTCTAGTGTGGTGTCCAAAGCCTGTCTCTTCACATGATCATCCTAGAGTCTTCTCTCTTACTGACAGCAGAATCAGGTCATCAGCTACAGGATCATTATTGACATGAATCTCATTACACTACCACGAGGAAATCTTTTTCTTTCCACTATGATTTGTCATAATATGGAATTTGCTGCCTGAAAGGATGGAAACAGAGCCAATAACTTAGAATTGGGTAAAAAGAAAACACAGCACTATAGGGAAAGAACAGGGGATTGAGATCTATTGGTAGCGCTTTCCGAATAGCTAGCACATGCACCATGGGCCGAATGGCTTCTGCACTGCATCATTTTACAAGTTTCTAACTCAGAACAGAGAGTGACTCCCACAGCTACAAATCAATAATTGATCACAGGGAGGTGACAGTTTAGTAGAAATGTTGCTGGACTGCTAATCCGGATAATGTTTTGGGGGCCCAGGTTCAAATCCTGCCACAGCAGATGGTGGAATTTGATTTCAATGAAAATCTGAAGTCTAATTAATAGTCTAACGATGACCATGTAACCGTTGTCAATTGTCAGTTCAGTAATGTCCTTTAGGGAAGGAAACTGTGACTCTCATCTACATATGACACCAGACCACAGCAATGTGGTTGACTCTTAATTGCTAGAGAATGGACAATAAATGCTGGCCTAACGGGACATGCCCACATCCTGTGAGGGAATTTGAAAAAAAGGGGAGAGGATGGAATTATTCGGAGCGTCCCCTTGTGGTCTCTCATAGACCACCAGCACAGCATCACAAGAATTCAGGTTCTGGATCTTTACAGAAGTTCAGGCAGAAACTGTGCTGAACAACGTGTGTCAAGTGTGTGATAGAGTTAATCCCACACAGTGAGTTGGTACTTACAGGAGAGTTTCCCCATCTAGTGGGCAGATCTAGTATTTAGAGTAACACTTAGTTATGGAGCAAATGAATAAACTCTTCGTCAAACAGGCAAGAAAAAAGTGTTGAGTGCTTAATGCTTGAAACCGAACTCAGAGCTGCCAAGAGCACGTTGTAAGGCTGTGAACAGCTCAAAGAGAAAGCAGTCTCCTGAGTCTCAGGTGAAGTTTTCTGAAAGATGGATCGAAAGACTGAAGAACCAGATACAAAACAAACCAAGATGAAAGGAAAACCCTAAATCACAAATTTCAAAATCCCTTGCCATTCTGAAAAAAAAAATCAAATGAAAAATCCAAACTCCATTTTTCCCTTTGAGTCTCAGGCTGCCTACTTCCAGTAGTTTTCTCATTCTCACTTCAGAGAAACACATGATTTATCCTTGCTTTGAAGCTGGTAGGTCATGGGTGACCGTTCGGCACTAATCCCCATGTTCCTACATGTTTTGCACTCGGACAACTCACACTGGAGAAGTCCCAGCAACAATGCCTTCATGCGCTCCTCCAAACCCAGTGGAATGAAAGATGGTCCTCCAGCAGCGTCCTCTCCCCAGCATCAAAACATTAAGCTGTCCGCTGGGTGGGATGTCACAGGCCGTCAGAGTAACCGCTCCACCCGGAACACCGCCTCGCTGGGAGACTCCATGGAGGAGGGTGCAAAGATTCAGGGATGTTCCCAAAGCATCCCTGAACAGATTGAATGGCCCCCCGACTCATGGGAGACTGATGAAAGTGAAGGAAGCTTGCCCAAGAAGGGTACTGAACACACAGAGACATCATTGCCAGGGGCATACATAGATGAAGACACAAAGTTATAGAGAGTGCTCAAACCTACAAACACACCCCCCACCCACCTCCTTACATGGCAGAGACTGCAAGTGATAGGCTGAGCTCATTAGTCATTCCAACACCCATCAAGTGGTGTGGCTCTCTTTTTGCCCGAGAGTTCATTATTTTGCTCCAGAACCACACGTTTCTGCAAATACTCCACAGTGTAAAGATATAGGGTCAGCCAGTTAGGAATGAGATGAGGGAAAATGTCTTCGCCCAGAGATTGGTGAGTCATGAATTCTCAGCCACAGAAATTGGCCAAAACATTGAATGTTCTTAACAATGAGATAGATATAGTTCTTGGGGATAAAGGGATCAAAAGGATGTAGGGAGAAAGCAGGAACAAGACCCTGAGTTGGATGATCAGCCATGATTAAGCTAAAAAGTGGAGCAGGCTTGAAGGGCTGAATGGCCTTCTCCTTTTCTTATCTTTACTATGAAAGCAAGTTGCTCTTGATCCCAAGGATCTACCAAAGAAGGCACACAAATGTGGGTCACGCTTATGCCTGCAGTTGTAAGGTTATGGGCTCAAGTCCCACTTCAGCACATGAGAACAGGCATCAATGCTGACACTCCAGTGCAGTACTGAGGGAGTGCTGCACCGTCAAAGGTGCCTTGTGATGGATGAGCTGATACAATAAGGTACCAACCTCAGCTCAGTTGGGTGTGAAACGTGTCCGTATACTATTTTGAAGAGTTACCCCTGGAGTGTGAGTCAATATTAATCCCTCAATCAATATCACAAAAACCAGATGCTCATTGCACGATTCTGTGCCTCCTATGTTATAACAGTGTCAAGGCTTCAGAAATACTTCACTGTCCGTAAAGCTCTTCCAGATGTCCAGTGGTTTCGAAATGCTTCGGTTTCCCGTACAGCCTGGAACTTAGGCAAGTCCCCAGATTGACATAAGAAGACCCACAGTTCATTGTTTTACTGTCAGTGTGGGCTAGGCCTGTTAGCCAATGTTACAGCCCCAAGACCGCACTCCACTACACTGAACCGTACCTTCATATTCTCCTTTTGCACCTGCATGTCATGCAGCCTTCTCCGCCAATCGTGTACCAGGCTTGAACTTCCTGGAACAGAGCTGAACAAACAAAGCAAATAAATCAAATGTTTTTTCTGGTTGTTGCTCATCGGGGCAAAGAGGACAGTGCAACATAAAATATCTCGTATAATGCAGTAATGGAGACACAAAGTCAGGTTATGCTGAAGAAATAGACATTTCAGGAAATACTTCTTTCCTAAAGTGCTACAAAGCTAAATCAGATTGTTCTGCATATAACAGTGTGAGGCTGGAGCACAGCAGACCAGGCAGCATTAGAGGAGCAGGAAAATTGACATTTTGGGTCAAGACCCTTCTTTAGAAAAAAGGTCCCAACCTGAAATGTCAGCTTACCTGCTCCTCTGATGCTGCCTGATCTGCTGTGTTCCTCCAGCTCCATACTGTGTTATCTCTGACTCCAGCATCGGCAGTTCTCACTATCTCAGACTGTTCTGCAATCCAGTTACTGTCAAAAGGGCATTTTCAAAACCCGGAATGGGAAATACAAAGAATTCAAGGACACAGACGAAAGTAAACTACTGATCCCAGAGCTCGTCTGTGCAACATGTTCTTTTGAATTTGCTGGAACATAGGCCTAATGAATTCCTCGACTTTTGTTTTGTATTAGTCATTTCATAAGAAAGCAACAAGTCGAGCTGAGCATGATTAAAGATTGATTTGCAATAGTTGGACACTGACCTCAAGCTACAAATCTGTAGTTCTGCTTCATTTGCTGCTTTGTCCAGCGTCATAACTGCAAACTCCCTCTTGTTCTCCAGGGATTGAACCTGCAACAGCAGAAGCATTCATGATGATTCGCTGAAGGTAAATGAAAGGTTATTTTTATTTATTCTCCATTGTCAGGATATGAGTGTTGCTGGAATGGACAGTGTTAATTGTTCATCCCTAGTTGAAGGCAGTAATTGATCTTGTTCCTGAACTTCTGTGATCCATGTGATAAAGGTAGTTCCTTTGACAAAAGAACAGAGAGAGCAAGCTTACAAAGAAGAATACACAAGAGCAGTTATTGAAGTGAATATGGATCACCCACTGATGTGGAGAAATCATACATAATCATTATTCATTTCATTTAATAAGCAAATCTTAAAGCAGATTTAGACAGTGCTCCTACAGAGATGAACAGGAATTGCTTCTCTCAAAGACATTTGAGTCTCTGGCATTTACTACCCCCATGTGCATTAGCTGCCGGGGCAATGAATAAATTTGGAGGAGGAGATGGACAGATTTTTAGTTAGTAATGGGTTAAAGGGTTATGGGGAGCTGACAGAGAAGTGGAGTTGAGGCTTGGGTGAAATCAGCCATGATCGTATTAAATGGTGGAGCAAGCTCAAGGGGCTGAACTGCCTTTTCCTGCTTATGTTCTAAGGCAAACTCTTCTGCCTGGACCTCATGAACCTGAAACTTTTGTTTCATCCTTGGGATGTGGGTGTCACGGGCAGGACCAGTATTAATTGTCCAGAGTATAGCCAAGAATCAGTCAAATTGCTCTGGAGTCACATGTAGGCCGGACCAGAATGGTGGCAGTTCTCCTCCCTAAATGGCATTAGTGAACCAAGATAACAAAGTGTGAAGCTGGATGAACACAGCAGGCCAAGCAGCATCTCAGGAGCACAAAAGCTGACATTTCGGGCCTAGGTCCTTCATCAGAGAGCTCTCTGATGAAGGGCCTAGGCCCGAAACGTCAGCTTTTGTGCTCTTGAGATGCTGCTTGGCCTGCTGTGTTCATCCAGCTTCACACTTTGTTATCTCGGATTCTCCAGCATCTGCAGTTCCCGTTATCTCGGCATTCGTGAACCAGATGGATTTTTTCCAAAAAAAAAGGTTTCATTGTTAGATTCTTAATTCCAGATTTTTAAAAAAATTGCATTCAAAATCCATCGTCTGCCACAGCAGGATTCAAACCCGGGTCCCACACCCCGGGACTCCGGGTCATTTAGTGATAATATCACCAGGCCATCACCTCCCTTTAAGGGGATGTCAATTCCTTGTTAACTAAAGAGGATTAACAAATCACACATAGGTTTATTGCTGGTAAATGGAACTTTTGCAGGATTGATAAAACATAGATATGAAAGGTTCAATTGCCTAGATCAGGCCAAATGGGAACACTATCATTCATAACGGGGTTCTGAAAGCCTGAGAAAAACAGAAATTGCTGCAAAAGCACAGCAGATCTGGCAGCCTCTGTGGACAGCAATCAGAGGCAATGTTTCAAATCCAGCAACCCCTCCTCGGAATGGTTGTCTGTGGGAGGCTCACTCAACCCAAAACGTTATTTCCAGCCCTAAAAGCCTTGCCCCAATTTCATGGCATAGTCTGAGGTAAAGCGCACTGACCTCGGCTTTCAAGGCTCGCTCGGTCTCTTCCAGGACTTTCTTGTTGAGGTCCTGATGCTTCAGTCTCAGTTTCGCCAAATCCTCATTTAACTTCTCCCTGCAACGGCCAGTCAAGTCACAAGTTGTAATTCAAAGGTGCGCTGAAATCAAGAATTGATGCAATGCAGCGTGTCTTCACCTGCTGTCTGAGCAATGTGACCTCATGTCAAACTCCTGTTTCAACCTTGAAACCCTCCACATTGCTTCTGTTCAAATAGTCGCCTAATGACCTCTTGAATGTCTCAGTTGAAAACATTTACATTATATTTCCAGGCAATACATTCTAATCCGAGATTACTTGTTGTGTGAAAATGCTCCTTTCTCATGTCACATTTGCTTCTTTTGTGAAACAATTGTGCCCCCTGCTTCTTGATCCTTTTACAACATTTACCCTTTCTACTCATTTCAGCAAGGTGCTCGATAAGGTTCCCCACAATAGGCTATTGTACAAAATGCGGAGGAATGGGATTGTGGGAGATATAGCAGTTTGGATCAGAAATTGGCTTGCTGAAAGAAGACAGAGGATGGTCATTGATGGGAAATGTTCATCATAAGACCAATTACTAGTGGTGTACCGCAAGGGTCAGTGTTGGGTCCACTGCTGTTTGTTATTTTTATAAATGACCTGGATGAGGGTGTAGAAAGAAGGGTTAGTAAATTTGCAGACGACACTAAGGTCGGTGGAGTTGTGGATAGTGACGAAGGATGCTGTAGGTTGCAGAGAGACATAGATAAGCTGCAGACCTGGGCTGAGAGGTGGCAAATGGAGTTTAATGCAGACAAGTGTGAGGTGATGCACTTTGGTAGGAGTAACCAGAAGGCAAAGTACAGGGCTAATGGTAAGATTCTTAGTAGTGTAGATGAGCAGAGAGATCTTGGTGTCCATGTACACAGATCCTTGAAAGTTGCCACCCAGGTTGACAGATCTGTTAAGAAGGCATACAGCATTTTAGCTTTTATTAATAGAGGGATCGAGTTCCGGAACCAAGGGGTTCGCTGTGCGGCCGCACTTGGAGTATTGCACACAGTTCTGGTCACCGCATTATAAGAAGGATGTGGAAGCTTTGGAAAGGGTGCAGAGGAGATTTACTAGGATGTTGCCTGGTATGGAGGGAAGGTCTTACGAGGAAAGGCTGAGGGACTTGAGGCTGTTTTCATTAGAGACAAGAAGGTTGAGAGGTGACTTAATTAAAACATATAAAATAATCAGAGGGTTAGATAGGGTGGATAGGGAGAGCCTTTTTCCTAGGATGGTAACGGCAAGCACGAGGGGGCATAGCTTTAAATTGAGGGGTGAAAAATATAGGACAGATGTCAGAGGTAGTTTCTTTACTCAGAGAGTAGTAAGGGAATGGAACGCTTTGCCTGCAACGGTAGTAGATTCGCCAAATTTGTGTACATTTAAGGCGTCATTGGATAAGCATATGGACGTACATGGAACAGTGTAGGTTAGATGGGCTTGAGATTGGTATGACAGCTCGGCACAATATCAAGGGCCGAAGGGCCTGTACTGTGCTGTTATGTTCTATGTTCTATGTACTCTGTCCAATCCCCTCATGATCTGAAAACATTCATCAGACCTCCCCTGCAAGGAAAATAGACCTAACTTCTCCAATCTATCCTCGTGACTGATGATTCTCATCCCTGGCACCATTTAGTAAACCACAGTCTCGAACTTGTCCACATCTTCTGTAAAATGCGATATCCAGAACTGTACACAAGCTCCAGCTGAGGGCTAACCAGTGTCCTGTTTGGGTCCGGCATAGCCTCCCTCCTCCTACATTCTGTATCACTATTAATGATCCTGAGAATATTGTATACTTTATTAACAGCTCTATCTACATATCCTGCCATCTTCAAGAAATTATGCAAATACCAATGCAAGATTTAAAACTGCATCTTCCAGGTGCTCAGATATATTTTTACTAAAGGCAAGGCAACAGAATCAGGAATTTAGTGGGAAAAAAAATGAACAATTGGTCCCTAACTGAAAGGACCAACATAAGAAAGATGGGCTGAACAACCTCCTTCTGCACTGCATGCTCTCATGTAAAGAGTAATGAAATTCAGGGTCTATCCCTATTCTTATGTTCAGATGGGCGAAATTCAGGGTCGATCCCGATTGTGCTGAACTGACAGCAGTGTTGTCAGAGGCTTGGCCTACTGTTCACTTATGATCCCAGCCTTCAGAACCAGAGGAAATGCAAATAGTTGCTTAATTAGTTCATGTCTAACATTGTACTAACAGTAGCCCTTAATACTGCAGATCAAATTTGCATTGGGCAAATTGTTCAATTGAAAAAGATGACAGAATTTTAGAATTCTAACAAAACATACTGGAAATCCATCATAAATGTTATCAGTATGTACAAGAAAACATGATTTTCCAAAGTATTCTTTTGATTTGACCCTTAAATGTTAATCCACTGTCATAGCAAATACTGCATAACTCCCAGTATTCTGAGATTTGAAAATTAGACAGTCATGTCATAACAGGACAGAGTTTCTGCTTTGAGCACAATCAGAGCTCTGATAGTTCTGTGACATGTTTTATCCCTTGAGTTCTGCACTCAAATCTCTTACAATATCGGATATAAAATCTGCTATGAGCCAGTGTAATGCAACCAAAGTATTTTAGAATACTGCTCTTTGACAGCAATGTTGCTGAAATATATCAAGGAATAAGTTTTAATGAGTATTAAAGCGACAACAATTGACTGAAGTAAATTGAAGTGGATTTGTCACTACAAAAGTATGATTAATCAGAGTGCCTATTCATCATCAAAATGAACAGATTTTAAGTAACTGGAAGGACCTTAAAAAATTCGAGAGGTCTGTATAAACTGGTGCAGAGTAGATTTAGTAATTTTGTTTTAAATTACATTCAAAGGCTTTCAGTGTATGCCTCTAAGTGCCTCAAAACAAAGAGCTAAATGTGAAGAATCTGCTTGAAGGTTGGCAACGAGACACAACAAGTGCAATGGTAATTAATTTAGTCTGGGCTGGGCAGTCAGCTTCCAGACCTATTATTTTCTGAAAAGCATGAACGATTGTGCTTAAAATTCCATGGTTGCTGGTATTGAGTTTCCCAAATTTCAGGCAGATTGCACGGAAACAGCATCACCCTGGGGAAACTCAGGACAATATTTTTTCAGCCTCATGAGCATTTAGTCATAGACTGTACAGATGTACAGTAAGTAAACATTCCCTTTAGTCCAACTCATCCAGTGCTGACCAGATATCCTAAATTGATTTAGTCCCATTTGCCAGCATTTGGCACCTATCCCTCTAAGCCCTCCCTATTCATGTACCCATCCAGATGCCTTTTAAATGTTGTAATTGTACCAGCCTCCACCACATCCTCTAGCAGCTCATACTGTGCATGCATCACCCTATGTGTGAAAGCGTTGTTGCCTTTTAGATCCCTTTTAAATCTTTCCCCTCTCACCATAAACCTTTGCTCTCTATTGGGGGGGGGGGCAACGATTTTGGCTATTTACCTTATCCATGCTCCTCATGATTTTATAAATCTCTATAAAGTTGCCGCTCAGCCTCTGATGTTACAGGGAAAATAGCCCTAGCCTATTCAGCCTCTCCCTATAGCTCAAACCCTACAACCCTGACCACAACCTTTTTCTGTACCCTTTCAAGTTCAACAACATCTTTCCTAGAGCAGGCAGATCCAGAAGTGAACACAGTATTCCAAAAGTGGCCTAACCAATGTCCTATATAGCGACAAAATGACCTCCAAACCTCTATACTCAATGCACTGACAAATAAAGGCAAGCATACCAAACACCACTTCTGCACCCTTTCTACCTGCAACTCCACCTTCACAGAAGAATGAACTAGCCCCCTAAGGTCTCTTTGTTCGGCAACACTCCCTAGGGCCCTACCATTAAGTGTATAAGTCGTGCTCCTATTAGCCTTATCAAAATGCAACACCTCACATCTATCTAAATTAACTTCATCTACCACTCCTCAGCCCATTGGCCTATCTAATCAAAGTCCCGTTGTACTCTGCCCTAACCTTTTACACTGTCCACTGCACTACCAATTTTGGTGACATATGCAAACATACTAACCATACCTCCTATGCTCACACCCAAATCAGTCTGCACACAACATAAAGGTCTCCAGTCTGAAAATCAACCTTCCAACACCGCCCTCTGTCACCTACCTTCAAGCCAATTTTGTATCCGGATGTCTAGCTCTCCCTGGATTCCATGCAATCTAAACTTGCTAACCAGTCTACATGGGGATCCTTGTCGAATGCCTTGCTGAAGTCCATATAGACAACGCCCACTGCCCTGCCTTCATCCAACTACTTTGTCACTTCTTCAAAAAACTTGACTACATCAAGGAATGCATTCAGAACAAAGACGTACCTTTTGTCCGATTGATCGCTGATCAGGATGGCAATCAGGTTACCTTTTTCTTCCTGCTCCTTCATCAGCCTACAAACAATGACAGAGAGAGAGAGAGAGAGAGAGAGAGAGAGAGCGAGAACAGAAAGATTACATTAAATGGTTAGGGGTCAGACTGAAAGATAAGGACAAAATAAGAATAAAATCTAGAAATACTCAGCAGGTCAGACAATATCCGTGCAGGGAGGAACATAGTGAAGTCAATTGTCATCTTTCTAAGCTGTGAAAAGTTATTTTAGCTAATAACTGGCTTCAGATTGCAAAACTCGCAGCATGCATATTATTTCTCATCAGCTATTGTGTGGCCCTGTTGTCACAGAAACAAAATTCTCATGAAATTGGCCCTCTATTAAAACATCCATGATCAAGTCATTAGGATTTACAGTATAGAATTTGGGTGTTCGGAATATCTTGTCTGCATCAGTTAAACAAAAAATACTTAACGATTCTATTCTCATTTCTCAGCTCTGGCCCGTAGCCTTGCATGCCTTGGTATCAGTAGGTGCACAGCTAAATACTTCTTAAATGCTGAGAGGGTTTCTGCCTCTCCCCTTGCTACAGGCAGTGAGTTCCAGGTTGCCACCACCCTCTGGGTGAAAAAGCTTTCTCTCACATTCCCTCTAAAACTCCTGCCTCTTAAAGCATTTCAAGAGTTAGAAATTGTTCCAGTTCAGACTTAGGCCATCGTGTCATAAAGTCATAGTCATTCAGCATGGAAACAGATCCTTCAGTCCAACTCATCCATGCTGACCAGATATCCTAACGTGATCTAGTCCCATGCGCCAGCATTTGGCCTATAATCCCTCTAAACCCTTCCTATTAATGTCCCCATCCAGACACCTTTTAAATGTTGTAATTGTTCTAGCCTCCACCACTTCCTCTAACAGCTCATTCCATACACGTACCACCCTTTATGTGAAAAAGTTGCCGCTCTTCACGAACTCTCCAAACAAACAATTTACTAAGCGTCAGTCTCATGCTTTCTCCCAATCACCCAGGTAAAATCCAATTCCACTTTGATTGATTTAATAAAGGGAAGGGGGGTGTGCAGTAGTGCGCTTGTAATCCAGAAACCAAAGTACAAAGCTCTAGCAACATGATTGAAACCCCACCAGGGAAAATGGTAGAATTTTAAATTCAAATAAATCCAAAATGGTGGCCATGAAACCAACATCAATTGTCATAAAAACCCATCTGGTTCACTAATGTCTTTTTAAGGTAGGGAATCTTTCACCCTTACCCAGTTTGACTTACACGTGACTCCAGACACAGCAAATCTTAATGGTAACATTCACGATGAGTCAACCAGGTATCTACTAGAAAATGATTTTCCAATATATTCTTTTCAACTCTCTACCATCACCCTCTGTCTCTTACCTTCAACTAATTTTGTTTCCTATTGGCTAGCTCTTCCTGGGTCCCATATGATCTAATCTTTCTAGCCAGTCTACCGTGAGGAACCTTGCTAACGGCCTGGCTGAAGTCCATGTAGACAACATCTACCACTCTGTTTTCATATATCTCCTTGGTCACCTCTTCAAATAAACCTCATATTTGTGAGAATTGCTTATACTTCTGTATATACAGGCAGCCAAAAGAAATGTTAAAATGGAAGAAACATCCTATTTCCCCTGTTTGCATCTTTTATAATGCACTACCTTAACTGGACCACCACATTCTGTCTAAAGGATGATGTGGAGATGCCGGAGTGGATAAGGTCAGAAGTCATACAACACCAGGTTAAAGGGTGGCGCAGTGGTAGTATGGCACACTGACCTCTACATCGCCGAGGCCAAACGCCAACTCTCTGACACCTCCTCCTACCGCCCCCTTGATCATGACCCCACCCCCCAGCACCAAACCATCATCTCCAACACCATTCATGACCTCATCACCTCAGGGGACCTCCCACCCACAGCCTCCAACCTTATTGTTCCTCAACCCCGCACCGCCCGCTTCTATCTCTTTCCCAAAACCCACAAACCCGCCTGCCCTGGTTGACCCATTGTCTCAGCCTGTTTCTGCCCCAACAAACTCATCTCCACCTATCTGGACTCCATTTTCTCCCCTTTGGTCCAGGAACTCCTGACCGACGTCCGTGACACCACCCACGCCCTCCACCTTCTCCAGAACTTCCAATTCCCTGGCCCCCAACACCTCATTTTCACCATGGACGTCCAGTCCCAATACACCTGTATTCCTCATGCAGATGGCCTCAAGGCCCTCCGCTTCTTCCTGTCCCGCAGGCCCGACCAATCCCCCTCCACTGACCTCACCCTCAACAACTTCTCACGTACACAGGCCCCAAACCCCACCTCTTCGTCCGTAACATTGATGACTGTATCGGCGCCGCCTCTTGCTCCCAAGAGGAGCTCGAACAGTTCATCCACTTCACCAACACCTTCCAACCCAACCTCAAGTTCACCTGGGCCATCTCCAACACATCCCTCACCTTCCTGGACCTCTCAGTCTCCATCTCAGGTAACCAGCTAGAAACTGATGTCCATTTCAAGCCCACTGACTCCCACAGCTACCTAGAATATACCTCCTCCCACCCACCCTCCTGCAAAAATTCCATCCCCTATTCCCAATTCCTCCGCCTCCGCCGCATCTGCTCCCAGGATGAGGCATTCCACTCCACAACATCCCAGATGTCCAAGTTCTTCAAGGACCGCAACATTCCCCCTGCAGTGGTCCAGAATGTACTTGATCGCATCTCCCACATTTCCCGCAACACATCCCTCACACCCCGCCCCCGCCACAATCACCCCACGAGGATCCCCCTCGTTCTCACATACCACCCCACCAACCTCCGGATACAACGCATCATCCTCTGACACTTCCGCCATCTACAATCCCACCCCACCACCCAAGCTATTTTTCCATCCCGACCCTTGTCTGCCTTCCGGAGAGACCACTCTCTCCGTGACTCCCTTGTCTGCTCCACACTCCCCTCCAACCCCACCACACCCGGCACCTTCCCCTGCAACCGCAGGAAGCGCTACACTTGCCCCCACACCTCCTCTCTCACCCCCATCCCAGGCTCCAAGATGACTTTCCATGTCAAGCAGATGTTGACCTGCACATCTGCCAATGTGGTATACTGTATCCATCGTACCCGGTGTGGCTTCCTCTACATTGGGGAAACCAAGCGGAGGTTTGGGGACCGCGTTGCAGAATACCTCCGCTCGGTTCACAATAAACAACTGCACCTCCCAATCGCGAACCATTTTAACTCCCCCTCCCATTCCTCAGACGACATGTCCATCATGGGCCTCCTGCAGTGCCACAATGATGCCACCTGCAGGTTGCAGGAACAGCAACTCATATTCCGCTTGGGAACCCTGCAGCCCAATGGTATCAATGTAGACTTCACAAGCTTCAAAATCTCCCCTCCCCCCACTGCATCACACAACCAGCCCAGTTCATCCCCTCCCCCTACTGCATCCCAAAACCAGCCCAGCCTGTCTCTGCCTCCCTAACCAGTTCTTCCTCTCACCCATCCCTTCCTCCCACTTCAAGCCGCACCTCCATTTCCTACCTACTAACCTCATCCCGCCTCCTTGACCTGTCCGTCTTCCCTGGACTGACCTATCCCCTCCCTCCCTCCCCACCTATACTCTGCTCTCCACCTATCTTCTTTTCTCTCCAACTTCGGTCCGTCTCCCCTTCTCTCCCTATTTATTCCAGAACCCTCACCCCATCCCCCTCTCTGATGAAGGGTCTAGGCCCGAAATGTCGGCTTTTGTGCTCCGGAGATGCTGCTTAGCCTGCTGTGTTCATCCAGCTTCACACTTTGTTAACCAGGTTATAGTCCAACAGGTTTATTTGAAATCACAAGCTTTTGGAGTGCTGATCCTTTTGGTCAGGTGAAAAAAACCTGATGAAGGACCAGAGCTCTAAAAGCTTGTGATTTCAAATAAACCTGTTGGACTATAACCTGGCATCATATAACTTCTGACTTAATCTAAGGGATGTCAAAGAGTGACTCAATACCAAATCTGAATGCCCTCTTTTCTTCACTCAGCCCCACCCTGTTGCCTCATTAAACCTTCCAACGCCCACACTCCCACCAACCCTGCCTCGCACACCCATTAGAAAAAGACTGACAGTCAATCATCTGCCCTGTGATGAGGGGGTTCATCTTCAAGTTACAACAACCCCTTTCACCTGCAAGGGGAAGGAAGAATGCAGGATTCTGAGAGGTAAACAAAAAACAAAGGGCACATGTAGAAATGTATGAAGAGGATTTTGTTTCAGGATAACAATGTTAGGAAATTCTTCTCCAAATGCTGAAGAAGATAAGGAATAAGTGCAGAATTAGGCCTTATAGCCCTCTGAACCCAATCCATAAATCAATGGTATGGTGTTCCACTTCAAAGCGCATTTTCCTGCATTGCCCCCAAATCTTTTGGTGAGTTCAATGTATAGAACTGAGGCTTTGGTTGGAGAATTCAAGCATTTCTCGTCCACTGCCCGGGAGTGAAGAAGCTCTCCTCATTCTTAGTTTTAAAGCTGCCCCTTATTCTAGGATGGCGTTTTCTGGTTCTCAACTTCCTTGTTCTCCCTTGTTGAGTCCCAAAGAGATTTTGTCCAATGACAGCATCTCTATATCACAGAGAATAATGCTCAGTCTAGTTCATTTTTCCAATTGTACAATCCCTCTATCCCAGGGATTAGTTTAGTGAAGTTCTGGTGTTCTCCCCCTGATGCAAAGAGAGCAGAACTGCACACTCCAGGGTGTCGTCTCACCAAGGCCCTGTAGCATTGCAGCAAAAATGTCTGCAAAAAAGATACCAATATGTGGAAAAGAATTCCAAATTCAGGAGTGAGGGTGAAAGCCCTCAAATCATTGACAAAGCAGCTGGATACTCCTATTAGGAGAAGAAACATTCACACAGTTTTCTGGAAGAAAGAAATGAGGCAGGCCAAATTATCTTTCTCATCATACACCCATGATGATCCTTCAACTACACTTTAGTACCGTTTAATGAAATTTACACTGGAGCAAAGTTTAAAAGCTTTAGATGCAGTCTGACAGGCAGCTGGAAGCATTTCCGAACCACTACTGTAATTATGAAGCCTCAGAGACACAGGAATGCCTCTGTAATTATCGCAAACATGGAGAAAGGCGCTTGGCCACAAAACAGTCGGCATTTCAAACAGAAACGAGTTACCAAAATGGACGAGAGCTCATTTTTGATGGAATCATACACTTCCGAAATTACACATCCTAATGGTTTTCCTAATTGAAGCTTCCAACTTGGTGTTTCTCAGACTGGATCCTTGATGTAAGTACCCACCTTTGGGATCCATTATATCCTCATTTGGAAAAAAGAATCTGGGTTCGCTGAGGCTCCAGAAACCCACTGTCAGTGGTTAGGTCAAAGATTGGGCAGACCATAAAGGTCAGATCTTATCATCGTATTAAACCTCGCAACATTGTTTGCTGGAGCAGCCTGGTGTGTTTGCCCCTTCCCACCTCAGACAAAGCCTAAAATGAGAAGAAATAGAGGTATTGTTTGGGTCAAGGTGGGTCTCTCACCTAAACCCACATTGGCCTGGAGAAAAAGAGAGACAATAAGGATTCAGGTGCGGGAAGCCCGAGACTATAGCGTGTGGCTGGAAAAGCCCAGCAGGTCGGACAGCATCAGAGCTGCAGGAAAGTCAATGTTTTGGGCCAAAACCTCTCTTGCTTTCTGACTTTCTGCTCCTCTGATGCTGCCTGACCTGCTGTGCTTTTCCAGCCTCGCACCTATCGACCACATCTGCCTGTATTTTGTTTGGTGGATGTCGAGATCCCTCCCAACGCCCGTCCCCCAACCTCAGGTGTCGCAATATTAACCTTCCAGGGTTCAAAGCTAGTGTGTAAATTTCAGGGTCACGTTTATTTTGGTGCCTGCCTCATAGGGATGAAGAAAAGTCAGCGAATCCACCGTGAGGCAGGCTGGAGATTCCAATGGAGACGGAGAAGGAGACGGTAATCTCTTAGTCCCTGTTGTTTGAACAATCTGATTCAGAAAGGGCACCAACAGAAGGAACTGGGCGTGGCTGCAAAGACCTCAAAAGAGTGACATCATATCACAGTAAAGTTGCCACAGTGCCAGAGAACCATAGGCTGCTCTCGCATTCGTAGGAGCGAGAGAAAGAGAGGAGCACGACTGGTGGAAATATAACCTCAGGCTCATTATGCCTCAGGTAAGAGGCAAGACTGATAAAGCAGGACCTTCATGCAGACCCCAGCCAGTTCTCAAATTGAGCCTACCCTGTCACATGAGTCACTTTGTATTGCAAACCAGGTGTCCAGTCAACTGAGCTAACCTGCCTTCTACATGACAGATTATTACAGTAAGGAGAATAACAGAGGTCTAGCTCAATAAATCTATTACCATGGCCTGAAACACCTCACTTTAACTCTTTTAGGACTCAAAAAAAATGTAAACCCTGAGATTCTTGCCTTTTTTGACCCAATACGATACAATGAAGTAACTGTTCTAGAATATCATGGTCTCCTATACAATCATACTTATCTGTAACTTGAAAAAATTTACTTCAGCCATTTCCATCTCCTTATCCCATAGACCCAATATCTGTTTGCACTTCATTGCTTCTCTCTCTCTCTTTCATGCACGGTCAACCTCATTTCCCTCATCTGTTCTGGGTTCACACAGCCCCTTCAAGTTGATAATTATTGTATCAGTTATAATCGCAAGTTTGGCAGATGGAATAAAATGTGAGAAAATGTGAACTTACCCACTTTGGCAGGAAGAACAGAAAACAGCATAAGATTTAAAGCAGAGAGATTGCAGAATTCTGTGATAAACAGAAGTGTGCAGGGACAGCAAATGAGTTAAACAATAAGAGATGTTACTCTTAAAAAGTAAGGAAGTGCTAAGACTGTCCAATTATCTTCCCAAGACAAGGGAGGAGGCTTGGTCATTGAATTTATTCCAGGCAGAGTGAGGCAGATTGTTGAGACAAGGGATTCAAAGTCCTGGGTGCGAAACAGAAACATGGAGCTCAGATAAACCCAATCAGCCATGTTCCCACTCAACGGTACAGAATGTAGTCTCCACATTATTTGTCATACAACAACACCAAAGTTTGCCCACGTTCGGGTCTCTTATGCAAAACAACATCTTCCAAAATAAAGCAGCAAAAATACTTTGCTGTACCGTTTCCCATTTTCATAAAGCCTTGTGACTTCATTCTTCAACTCTTGCTCTTTTTGAACAAACTCTTTCTTCTCCTTTTCAGATTTCTTCTTCAATTCTTCCAATTTTACTTTCATCTCCTGAACCTGCTTAACATTATCCTGCATTGATTAGTAAACAAAAATCATTCATGTCAATCTTTCAAACTTCGCTGTCGTGCAAAAATTAAAATGCTTTCTTAAAAGAAGTTTCATTTTTAAGCAATTCTTTTTGCATCATAGAATATTTTAGTTTGAAATGCAAATGCTGAAGGCATTATCCGTAATAAACTTGAAAAGAGTGATCGAGCTTGTCATGAGGAACAGAATTAGACACAGGACAAACAGCCATGGGCATTTCACATCTAACAGTGACTTTCGTTCAGGTTCAACGTGGCATCAATCTCAGACACTTTTCTAATAATTCATTTCGACTTTTGCATAGAATCTCAAAATGCTTCTGCAGTCCTAGGGGTCTGGAAACATCCCATTTGTACCTGTTTTATTTTGAGCACTAGAATGTGCAATCTGGCCTCAACAAGATCATCATCATTTACAGGCTGAGAAAGAAATAAGCTCAACAGCTAGCTGAATAGAGAAAAAGCTAAATGCTAACTATTTCTAACTTTTGCTTAATGCTATATGAACACTGTAGTTATCGGGTTAGCCAGACAAGTGGTTTGTGATGCCGACAGCAAGTCTTTAATTTCACGTCACCAGAAAAAGTCACCACGACAGCCTCAACTTTTCATTGTCTTAGGGTGACACAGTGTCTCAGCGGTTAGCACCGCAGCCTCACAGCACCAAGGACCTGAGTTTAGTTCCACTCTCAGGTGACTGTCTGTGTGGAGTTGGCACATTCTCTCTGTGTCTGTGTGGATTTCCTCTGGGTGCTCCAGTTTCCTCCCACAGTCCAAAGATGTTCAGTTTAGGTGGAATGGCCATGCTAAATCATACCATTGTGTCCAGGGATGTGTAGTTTACTTGGATTAATCATGGGAAATGCAGGGTTACAGGAACAGGGTAGGATACTCTTTGGAGGGGTGGTATGGACACAATGGTTAGAATGATCTGCTTCCACACCATAGGGATTCTATGATTCATCTGAAGCTTGGTGACCTTTAGGAAAAATACAATGCCAGTCATCTCTGTAATGACTGAGCAGTCCTTTGGGACTACACCGAGGAGGTCATGGGCAGCAGACTGATAGGAATACCATCGTCTACAAATCCCTGACTGAGCCATTCACCACCCTGACTTGCAAAATATACTGGGGCTCCTTCACTGGGTCAATATCCTAAGGGTATTGGGGGCTGATGTACACCCCAAGGGTTGCAGACGTTCAAAAAAGGCAGCTCACCATCCCTTCTCAAGGGACAACTGGGGATGGGCAATACATGCTGATCTAGCTCGTGATAACCCCATCCGGTGAACAAACTTTTAAAAACGTCAAATGTTTCCACGGTAACACCCTCTCAGCCATGATTAAAAAAAAAGCAAAAAGCTATTGCTTTAATGGCAATTACTATCTTCTGTCTCTAAATGCAATTCAAATGTTATCAGGCGAGGATCTGAACGTTACATAAACATGAACAGAATGTGCTGGAGAAACTCAACAGGTCTTTGCAGCATATGTGGAGAGAAAGCAGAGTTAATGTTTCAGGTCCCGGTGACCATTCTTCAGAACTGACTATCTCTAGGGAAAGGTTGGTACATGTGTTAAGGATGTGTAAACATTAGGTGGAGATGGAGCCAAGACACAGAGAGAGAGAACAACAGTTGGGCAGACAAAGGAATACGTGAGGTTAGTCTGGGAGAATCAATAGCTGCTAATGGGGACCACTTGTGACTAACAGTGGGTTGTTTGTGGTCACAGCCTTTCAATCACAAGGCCTGGTGTGTCGGGCTTGGTGTAAGGACGCGACCTCATGATTGATATCACAAATACTTGGTTACTTGTACAGACAGGGAAGAGTTTTTGATCCATGCCAAGCTTCACTTTCACGAAAATCCATGCAACATTTTAAGGATTCATTTCCTGGATAAGATTGTTACTAGCAAAGGCAGCAGTTACAGTGATTCCTCATTCACCCACAAGTAGGCGATAGTGGTTTTTTGAGTGGCACTAGCCTATAGAGTGGAGGCATTCACACAGCACTGCTGTTGCATGATTTTGACCAAACAATAGTGAAGGAACGGCCAAGTCAGGATGGTGGGTCCCTGGGATGGCAATTTGCTCCTGTCCACCTATTGCCATGGTCCTTATAGGTGGCAGAAGGTTGGGCTGTCGAAGATGTCTTTGCACCTGGTATGATTCCAGCCACTGAGAGCTTTCCTGTAAAACACAGAAACAGCAGCAAGCCATTCAGCCCACTGAGTTTGCTCCATCATTCAGTGAGGTCATGGCATATTCTGATCATCTCCAACACCACTTGTCTGCCTTTCCCCCATAACCCTTGATTCCCTTACTGATTAAAAATCAATCTCAGCCTGGAATATACTGAATGTCCCAGCATCAACAGTTCCACAGATTCACAGCCCTCACAGAATAAATTCCTCCTCATCTCATTCTTAAACGTGACCCCTCATTCTGAGATTACGCCTTCTGATCCTCGACACTTGGCATTTACCCTCAAGTCATTTAAGAATTTCGCGTGTTTCAATAAAGTCACTTCTCACGCCTTTATATTCCAACAAGTACAGGCCTAAATCTACCTCAACCTTTCCTCATTAGACAGCCCCTCCATTCTGGGATCAGCCAAGTGAACCTTTTCTGGACTGCCTCCAATGCCAGTAAACCTTCCATTTGATGAGGGACCCATTTTGTTTGAAATGACGGCCAGCATTCCATTTGCTTCCCTATTATTTGCTGAACCTGGAACGACTTTAGTCGATTGCAAAAATCTCAATTATATAGTAATCTGAACAAAGCATGTTTAACATACTTCATGCAATGGCATAGTTTAAAGTGTTCAATAATTCCAGTAAGCAAGCAAACATGGAAATCAAGTCAAACACAGAAATCAAGTCTATGTTACATTCTCGAGTACTAACATAGAATTTGTCTACAGCCTTCTAAACCTGGAGAGTAAGTCGCCTCAACAAAATTTAATAGAAGATAAATTATTTTTCTTTATTGTTCTGGGACCAATATTTACTCCTTAACCAATATCTCTAAAAGTCAAACAGATCATTATCATGCTGTAATTTGTTGGAGCTTGTGGTGTGCAAATTGGTGGCTACATTTCCTATCCTGCAGTGACTGTGTCTCAATAAAGTGCTTAATTGGCTGCAAAATTGTCTGGGATGCCCTGAAATCATGGAAGACTTACTTAATTGGAGCCTTTTTTCCACATTACATTTTACCTGGTAAATATGCTCCTCTTCTTCCTGTCGTTGTTGAAGCTGTCGAACTTTGACCTGGAGCTGATTCTCCATCTGTATCTGTCGATCCAACACTTCCTGGTATCTCTCCTTCAAAATCTCCCGTTCAGCTGTCACTTCATTCTGAAACAGTCCGGTGACGTCAGATTGAGAAAGTGCAGCCACTTAACGTATACAGAGTGAATCCTTAGTGCTACATTTGTACCACTATTCACTACGAGAAACTATAGATTGGTACAAATAGGTCGCCCAAAGACAAAATTGAGGATAACTTTGCACTTTAGTGCTGAACTTTTAATTCCTTTATTTTTCTATTTTAAATTAAGAAGGACTTTAATGTTAATTATTATCTTATTTCTTTATTTTTTCCAATTATTCTATGAAAGTAATGCTTAACTTTGTAACTGTTTCGCTTACTACTATGTACCTAAGTTAATTTGTATCGAGGTAATTTTCTACCTAAGATGGTGCTGTGTGTTGGCGACATTATACATGTTACCCTGTTCTTCTGTACCTCAGTACACGTGACAATAAAAATCTAAGACGTTTAAAAAAAAATCTAAATATACCAATTTCTGATTTTTAAAAATAGCACAACTCCAGAAGATGTGAAAATGCTGATTTCCGTCATAACTAACCATCAATCTGAGAAAATCACTTGTCCAAGGAATGAGTGGGCTTGGGCAAGGTTGTTGAGGTTGGTTGGCTCGCCGAGCTGGTTTGTTGTTCAGCAGACGTCTCGTTACCATGCCTGGTAACATCCTTCGAAGAAGCGTCGGTGTGTTTTCCCGCCTGGTTTTTAAGCTCTGGGGTCTTTTGAGTTGGGTTGCCTCACTTCCAGTTTTCCTTCGTAGTGGAATGTATATGGGGTTGAGTTCTATGTGTTTATTAATAGCATGCTTCATGGAGTGCCATGCTTCCAGGAATTCTCGTGCCTGTCTCTGCCGAGCCTGCCCCAGGATCTTGGTGTTGTCCCAGTCGAAGTGGTGGTTCTCCTTGTCCATGTACATTGAGATGAGTGAGTATTGGTCGTGTCTTTTTGTAGCCAGTTGGTGCTCATGTGCTCTTGTTGTTAGTTTCCTTCCTGTTTGTCCGACATTGTTCTCGTAGTCTCTGCAGGGGATCCTGTAGATGACATTGGGTCTGTCGTTGGCAGGAAGTGGGTCCTTAGTTCGGGTGAGCAGTTGTCGTGGGGTTGACGTGGGCTTGTGTGCCACTCTGATGCCCAGCGGTCATAGGAGTCTTGCAGTGAGTTCTGACCTGTTTCTGATGTAGGGTAGTATGATGAGTGTGTCAGGGCGTGTAGTATCTTTCTGATGCTGCTCATGTGGGCATCTTCTGACCCAATTCTTTGGATATCCGTTATCCTTGAAAACCTGGAAGAGGTATTCCTCCTCCTCTTGGCGTAGTTCCATGTTGCTGCAGTGTTTTGTTGCCCTTTTTTCTGCAGAAACATGGAACTACGCCAAGAGGAGGATAATGGATATGCAAAGAATTGGGTCAGAAGATGCCTACATGAACAGCATCAGAAAGAGACTACATGCCCCAACACACTCATCACACTACCCTACATCAGGAACAGGTCGGAACTCACCACAAGACTCCTTCGACCACTGGGCATCAGAGTAGCACACAAACTCACGTCAACCTCACAACAACTGCTCATCCAAATTAAGGATTCACTCCCCACTACGCACAGGCTGAGTGTCATCTACAAAATCCCCTGCGGAGACTACGAGAAACACTACATTGCACATACAGGAAGGAAACTAACAACAAGAGCACATGAGCACCAACTGGCTACAAAAAGGCAGGACCAATACTCACTCATCTCAATGTACATGGACAAGGAGAACCACCACTTCGACTGGGACAACACCAAGATCCTGGAACAGGCTCGGCAGAGACAGACAGGAGAATTCCTAGAAGCATGGCACTCCATGAAGCATGCTATTAATAAACACACTGAACCCCGTATACGTTCCACTACGAAGGAAAACCAGAAGTGAGGCAATACAGCTCAATGGACCCCAGAGTTTAAAACCAGGCAGGAAAACATATCGACGCTTCATCTGAGGTTGCATTGAGGATATTACCCAGCAAGGTAAAGAAACGTCTGCAAAACAAGAAAACAGCTCAGCAAGCCAACCAACCTCAACACCCACAACCGAGCTACAAAAGTACTCCAAAACCTCACAGACTTGGGCAAGCTCATCCATCAATTATTTGGATGTTTTAAGAACTTTAACTGATTCCTGGACAGCGCCGGACCAGAGAAAGATGGATTATTGAGTCTGGGGACTCTGTAGTTAACAGCAACATAAATTAGCATTGCACTTACCATGTATTTTTCAATATCTTTGTCTGTACTGACTTCTGCATCTACAGTAACACAGTCTGTCTGCAACAAAAAACAAAATCACTTAGGCTCCAGTTATGAGCAGACTTATAAATCAGCTGTAGACCATTTAAGTAGAAGCTAAGTTTTATTTATGTATTTTTCAGTCTTAGGCAAAAGGTGGGGTATCACTAGCAACTTTAAAATGAGTGGCTTATTCATCCATTTCAGAGGGTAGTCAAGAGTCAATCGCTTTGCTGTGGGTCTGGAGTCATGTTGTCCAGACCAATTAAGGATGGCAGATTTCCTTCCCTAATGAACGTAAAAGTGAACCACATTAACTGTCAATTGTCATAACAGCCAGACAGTTGCCATTGGAGTAACTTTTCAAAAAAAAAGTCCAGATTTTATGGAATTCAAATTTCACCATCAGTCCTCATAGGATTTGAACTCATGTTCCACAGCATTAGCCTTAGGTTCTGGATCAACTTGATTGATACCTCAAACCGTATTTGTTAAAAACCTGCTGGAGAACTACAAACTACATCACAAGCTCGGGATCCAGATTGTGAAGGAGGAAAGCAAAGCAGAGAGGTATATGGCTTAGCAACCAAAGATGGAGTGGATAAAATTGCAGATGCTCAAAAGGCCAGAATTCAAAGAGGGCAGAATTGTCAGAGGGCCGTGGGGCTGGATGTGATTGCAGAGATAGGAAGGGACAAAGCCTTAAAGAGACTTGAAGAGTTTAACCTCAAATTGCTGCTTGACCAGGAGCCAATGTCACTGAATGTCAGGAGTATATTGGAATGGTCAAGCCTATAGGTAATGAAGTCACAAAGGAGGCATACAGTAACAATGTAATGAACCAGGGTGATGTCTGAGGTGGAAACAGAAAGTCTTAGTGAACGTTAAAATGTGAGATTGGAAGATCACCTTGGGCACAATTATGACCAGTTTAATATCGGATTGTTTCCATGGAAAGGGCTAGAGTTAGAAGCCAGGCAGTGTACATTGGAGCGGGGACCAAAAATGATGGTATCAGTCTTCCCAATTTTTAACTGGAGGAGATTTCTGTTTATCCAGTTCTGGATGTTAGATAAACAGTCTGATGATCTCTCTGCTGTTTCTAAATTATGAGACACTGGTGGTGAGACAGAGCTGTGTGTCATCACGTGAAAACTAATGATGACAATGAAGCCTACTGCATAAATGGAAAGAAGGAGCAGGGAAAGGATAGATCCTCCAGGTACACCAGAGGTAAAGGCTTGGGAGCAACAGGAGAAGGAGGTGATTCTCTGGTTACAATTACACCCTAACAGCCTCAGGAATAACAGTGCCCCCCAGTGGCACATCATTGGGGACGGGTTAGAGGAGGATGGTACACACACTCTTGTCACAAGGTGCTGACAGGTTGAGAAGGAATAGTAGTAAAAGTTTACCTTCTTCACAGTCTCTGTGGTTGGCATTTGTGGCTTGGTAAGAGCTGTCTCAATACTGAGGGATTCACATTCAACAAAGAGCACCTCTGACTGTGCAGCACTCCCTCACAATTGCAAGAGGTGTGTCGGCCTAGACTTGGTTTCCAAAGCATGAGAGTGAGACTTGAGCCCTTAATATTCTGACTCATAATGATAAATATGACACGTCTATTACCAGTATATATTTTGGCTTAGACTTACCTGCATTGCAGAATCTGTGAACGATCTCAATGTTGGGACTTGCTTCAAGCTGTTGTGCTCTGTATGCAGGTCTTCATTTGGTCCGTCTTTATACGGTGTTTTTAGCATAATCTCTTCACTAGTTGGTACTGTCTCCCCAGGGCTCCATTTCTCTCTATTTTCTCCATAACCACTGGTTAGCTCTGTACACTGTAATGATTCATGAAGAAGAACATTTTGGTACTCTCCCTCAGGTGTATCAGTCAGCCAGCACTCTTCAATATAACTTGGCACATAAGGATGTAAGGTGTCTCTGTAATCAATATAGGGTACCGAATGTTGAACTCCATCGATCCCTCTGCCTACTGTAGGGGCACCCATTACATCTGGGAAATAATCGACAACTTCCTCCTCATCTCTGTTTTCTGGATCTGACTGATAGATATCATCATAGTCCTGAGTGAGTAGTCCAGGACACTGTGAAGTGGTTGCAGGTTGATCAGACAAAGACAAGTTCGAATCACTTTGGGGTGGGAGGGGAGGCGGGTGGCAAAGGAGAGACAAAAATATACGCATTATTTGTAACTCATACGTTCTGATCTCTTAAATATTGTTTAAAGTGTGAATATCAACTAAAGTGGAACATTGATATATAGATCAAAAGGAAACAAGCACTTCCTTCCCATGATGAGTCAGTAAAATAACTTGAACGCGGATGGTACACTTCGTTTCATTTTTGACCAAAGTCCTCACTTTCAGCAAGGCAGCCACTGGGATCATCAGTTCCAGGAAATCAAACATGCTGATTAACACATTTTAGTAAGGGGTAAGGGTTAGGAGTCAAAGCGAAACTTGCTTTATGTACACTGCACTTATAGCAATTGAATTCTTTCTCTGTAAGCACGGAGGGAAAAGCACTTCTACCTTGATCCAGGTCCTCCACAAAAACTTCACACTGACAATAATCGGTATTTCATATCTTAACCACAGTGCCAGGTTTGGGTGAGGAGATATGGAAGATGATGGACTCCAAAAAACAGGGAATTTTCTGGACTGTGTGTGGAATGAGAATCTCAGATTAGACCTCTGCCAAATTCAAGACCGGCTGGCCCTACCCAGTCTGGTCTGCATGTGAATCCAGACGCACAGCAAGGTGGGTGATTCTGAACTAGCCATTGAAATGGTTTAGGTAGCCATGTGGTTCAAAGGCAGCCAGGGATGGGCATCAAGTGCTGGCTTTGCTAACAATGCCCACACCTCACAGAAAAACCTAGGGGAGGTTCAGGCACATAATTCTTTGAAGTATGCAACACAGGTAGACAGGATGGTTGAGAAGGTGTTTAGTACGCTTGCCTTCAATGCTCAGACCTTCGAGTATAGGAATTGGGATGTCATTTTGAGGTTGTACAGGACATTGGTGAGGCCTTTTTTGGAATACTGTGTCCTGTTCTTATCACCCTGTTACACAAAGGGTATTATTAAGCTGGAGAGGGTTCAGAAGAGATTTACAAGGATGTTGCTGCGATTGTAGGGTTTGAATTATAATGAGAGGCTGGATAGGCTGGGACTTATTTTGCTGGAGTGTAGGAGGCTCAGATGTGATCTTGTAGAGGTCTATAAAATTATAAGGGTATAGATCAAGTGAATAGCGGGTGTCTTTTCCCTAGGGTGGGGCACTCCAAGACTAGAGGGTAACTTCTTTTCACATAGAGTGGTTCATGTGCGGAATGAACTGTCAGAGGAAGTGAGAGATGCCAGTGCAATTACAAAGCGAATGTAGTTATGATGTTTAAAAGATGTTTGGATAAGTACATGCACAAGAAATGTTTAGTGGGATATGGGCCAAGCACAGGCAGGTAGGCATAGTTTGGTTTGGGATTATGGTCAGCATGGGCTGGTTGGACCGAAGGGTCTGTTTCCATGCTGGATGGCTCCACGACTCAAGGCAGAGATGCCACAGTCCCAGTGGACTATAGGACTGCTTTCTCATCAGTGGGAGACAACTGGTGGTGAGTTTAAACTGAGGGTCACTTGCCGTAGGCAAGGAGAGAGAGGTTGAGAAGGAAAGCCTTTCATGGAGACATCAGCGGATGTAGGAACTGAACCCATACTGCTGTCATCACCAAGCAGCTGTCCAGTCAACTGAACTATCTGGCCTCCGCACATCCTAAGAAATAATAAGGGAGGGGGGGATATGTAACTGTTGGATTGTTGTGAAAATTCATCTGGTTTGTGAAACGTCCTTTAGGGAAGAAACCAGTCAAACATACTGAATTAGATCTCTATGTTTTGGGCATGCAGTCACATTGCAGGATCAACACCCCTTTGAAAAGGCCTCACAAGCTACTCTGTTATGTTGACTACAAGTAGCTAGAACACACTATTTTCATGAAGCCCACTCAGTAGGAGAGTGATTGGGCAGAGCAACATATACTGGTTTTCTAGTGGTGTCCACACTCACTGAATGAAACAAGATTAGAAATGTGCAAAGTGTAAATATGAGCTATCGTCACTGCTACCTTGATTTACATAGAGGAAAGTGCTAGTGCAATACCTTATAGCAGGAGATGTAAGTTCTGTATCACGCTCCACTGTTGTATCTTGCCCAGTAATCTCTGACGAGTCAGCACATGTAGTCTCTGGGATAGGATTGGCAGATGTTATCTTGGATTTTTCCTCTAAATCCATGACTTCCACAGGCCCTATATGTTGACAACAGAATGAGATTTTGTTTTAAAATGTAGGCTGCAGAAACTTCACAAATTTTAAGTCACCCTCCCTTGAAAATGACACGTTTTATTGACGTTCCTCCACATTTCTTGGACATTGTGTAGAAAAAAATCAGCCAGCTATGACTTCGCTGCTAAGCTGCACACTATCCTGACTTGCAACTTTAATTGCCATTTCTACACCGTCGTGGGGCCAAATTGTGCAAGCTACCTAAGAGAACTACAAATGTCCACACAACTCATGGACCGCTGCCACTCAAACATATAGATCAACATCCACTTCGAAAGGGCAATGCCGCAACAAATACTGGCCTTGTCAGTGACTTCCCAAGAGTGGAGACTAAAATACAACTCCAGCCATTCAGACCAAGGAACAAACCCTGCAGTTACTTGTGAAGGTGTTGGTTAGAGAACATTTAACTGTAGGATTCTCTTCTCTTCATTATTGTGCAGTGGGAAGGACAAAGTGTCCATTATCCACTTGATCGTAACTCCAAAACCACTTGCTCTAGATGATAAAATGGTACAGGCACAGAATAAAGCCATTCTATTGCCTTTCAAAAGAATCTTTTTTGGCACAGCATTCGAGATCAGGATCAGCAACTCACTGACTGCAAACAAGATTCCTCGTGCCACCTCAGGTTCTGCTGCCAATTGTCTTAAATCCATGTCCCCAGTTACTGATCCTTCTGCCACTGGTACCACTTTCTCCTGACTTAAACCCTTCATAATTTTTGAACATCTCTGGTTACACCTTTCATCAATAGATAGCTGTTGCAACTTTAAATTAATTGGTCTCAATCATGGATGTACTCCACAGCCGAGAGTCTGCCAGCTACGTTCTCTCCAATTATTTTACTCTGTTGCGTGGAGCTCTGAGGTCTGTGCACAACAGTGGTTTCCAGCACTGAATGTCACACCAAATGCTGTGGGTGGGACCTCCGAGGAGCTTACAGGGCATGTTGTCCTGTTAGTGTGAAATTCCTAACACTCCCAACCCTGAATGGAGGAAGAGATCCCTCCTCACCTCAGTCCAGAAAGAAACTTTCTCAAACTGTCACCTTAATAAAAGCTGTCTAGGCTGACAGTCCAGCACCGAGGGGGTGCTACACTTTCAGCAGTGCCATCATTCAACTGAGGCCCCATCCTGGCCCATGGCGAACATAAAAGATCCCACTGCACATAAGAAAAGTTATTTTCCCTGGCTGCTGTGGCCAATATTTATCCCTGAACAAACACTATAATAATAGATTATCTGGTCATCTTCACAATGTGGGAGCTTGCTGTGTATAAACTGGCTGCTACATTTCCGACAGTACAGTCCTTTGGAGAGGGTTCAGAGGAGGTTTACCAGGATGCTGCCTGGACTGGAGGGCTTATCTTATGAAGAGAGGTTGACTGAGCTCGGTCTCTTTTCATTGGAGAAAAGGAGGAGGAGAGGGGACCTAATTGAGGTATACAAGATAATGAGAGGCATAGATAGAGTTGATAGCCAGAGACTATTTCCCAGGGCAGAAATGGCTAGCACGAGGGGTCATAGTTTTAAGCTGGTTGGTGGAAAGTATAGAGGGGATGTCAGAGGCAGGTTCTTTACGCAGAGAGTTGTGAGAGCATGGAATGCGTTGCCAGCAGCAGTTGTGGAAGCAAGGTCATTGGGGTCATTTAAGAGACTGCTGGACATGTATATGGTCACAGAAATTTGAGGGTGCATACATGAGGATCAATGGTCGGCACAACATTGTGGGCTGAAGGGCCTGTTCTGTGCTGTACTGTTCTATGTTCTATAGCGATCATAGCCGCCATAGTCTCAGAGGATCATACGGCTGCTCTATCATTAGAAGGAGATGACTGGAGGTGCTTGAACATGTGCCTCATGTGAGGGGAGGGGATGAAAAGTGTAGGTTCTACTTGGTAACCTTAACCAGTGTGGGAATTGAACCCATGCTGTTAGCAGTGTAAACCGGCCGTCCAGCCAACTGAGCTAACTCCCTCCGCTTCTTACAGTACAATGGAAAGTACACTTCAAAAGTATTTCATTGGCTGCACAGAGCTCTGGGACAAACTAACGGTCAGGTAAGATGCTACATAAATGCACGTCCCTCACAAAACCTTAACTACTACACATTTCCTTCCAGGGCTGGAGAACAGAAACAAAATTTCAAATAAAACACAAAGACAGATTTCTGAAACTCATCAACACTCAACTTCTTACGTTGAACAAAGCCCCAGTGTTACTAACACTGGGACTGAGAGAACGCATGAAAGTTTCAGCACAAACCTTGCAATTAATTTGGGTTTATATAAGACTGAGAAAAAAAAACTGTGCCTCCTTTCCGCAGGCTTCACTAATCAAACAGTATCGAAAGCACCAGAAATAAAGAATCTCTTTTCAAATCATAAACCATGCTCTTTTCAACCTACCAGGGTCTCTGGTCTCCAGGGCCCTCAGTGCCATACATACAGAAACACAGAATTACCATGCAGCAACGGCAGGACTCATTGGCACAGCAGCAGAGGTTCTACTGAAACTGCCCTGGATTGTGGCCAATAATAAAACGGCTTCAGAGATCTGGTGAGCTGTTCCACAAGATGGGAAGACCAATAAAGCAACTGCAATGCTTGGAAATGAACATACTGAGTTGCACTTTGAGATGCACAAGTTAGACCAGCGTCTGTCATTCGCCAGTTTCACTGACTTTATCTTCCGGGCATATTCTGATGCAATTTCCTCCCAGATCCAGTCAGTTTCACATTGTATGGGCTTTGTGTGTGTGTGTGAAAAAGAGAGAGAATGTGTGTAAGAAAGTGATAGATTGCATGCGAGACCGTGTGTGTGTGTTTGTGACATTGAGTGAGACAGTGTGTGTGTGTGTGCATGAGACAGAGTGTGAGAATGTATGAGAGGCAGTGTGTGCACGTGAGAAAGGCAGTGTACATGTGAGAGAGTGTGTGTGTGTACATGTGAGAGAGAGCGTATGCAAGAGAGTGCGAGTGAGAGTGAGCGTATGCGCGAGCGACCGGGGGCATGGGAGAGAGGGGGGGGGAGAGAGAGAGAGCGCGTGTGTGTGAGAGAGAGGGCGGGGAGGGTGTGTGTGTGTGTGAGAGAGAGGGCGGGGAGGGTGTGTGTGTGTGTGAGAGAGAGAGAGAAAGAGAGGAAGGGTGAGTGTGTATTGAGTGAGTGAGTGAGAGATAGAGGTGCACGTGTGACAGAATGAGAGAGGGAGGAAGGGTGAGAGTGTGTGTGTGTGAGAGAGAGAGAGGGGGGAAGGGTGAATGTGTATTGAGTGAGTGAGAGAGAGATAGAGGTGCGTGTGTGACAGAATGAGAGAGAGAGACAGAGGGGTGTGTGTGTGTCTGAGAGTATGAGCATGTGTGTGTATGTGCACTAACTTTTGCTCCAACTGCAGCCCGTGACAACAGCAATGAGAGTGAAGTTTGGGGATAAATGCATCCCTCTGCGGGTCCATTAGCAATTTTACACAAAGTCACAGCTACAGAATAACAACGAATAAAGACTTACAAGCATTAAAAAAATCAATGTGATTTATGAAAGATAAAAAACATAAACTAGTAAAATAATTAATCAATATCTGAAAGAGATTTGCAGGTTAGCTAAAGGGGTTTTCACTTTCAGAAAACATGGAGGATCAGACAAAATCCTGAGAGATTGGCAAACATCAGATGCCAACATCTATGAGGAGGTTGCATGCGGCTGATGCCAATGAATCATGCCCTAAAACGAGGGGGCTGGGGGCAGGTACTCTCACAATATTTAAGCAGCATCTGGATAAGTACCTGAAACACCAGGGTGTGGTAGGGTATGGAGAGAGTGAAGGTAGATAGGCCTGTTTCTATGCTGAATGACTATTTGACTCTTTGCTACATGGTGTTGAGCAACACGAGGGCCAGCAGTGAGTTAAAGGAACCTACACTGATTTCCATGTCGAGGATTCTTGAAGTGTACTTTGTTCAGAATGTTTAGTAAGGCAAGAAGCTGCTTAGTAATGAGGTGAAATGTGGTGCTAACATGCAATAAACCATTGCCACAGAAAGTGATTGAGCCCAAAACATTGCATGCTTTCAAGGAGTTAGATATAGTTCATGGGGCTAAAGAGATAGTGGAGAAAGCTGGAATAGGTTGGACGATCAACCACTGAATGATGCAGAAGGCTTGAAGGGCTGAATGGCCTACTCCTACTCCTATTTTCTGTGCTCAAAAAGGGAAGGTAAAGTTGCCACAGTCCTTTCTGGCCACAGGGCTGCTATCTCATCAGAGAGAAATGACTGTGGTGGTTTATCCCGAAGGTCACCAGGCTTCAGGTGAGGGGAGAAGTTGAGAAGGACAGTCCGTCAGTGATAACCTCAAATGTGCAGGAATTGAACCCATGCTGCAGCACAAACCAGCTATCCATCCAACTGAGCTAACCAGCCCCGAGGACAACTTGGCATTGCCTAGCATCAAGATAGGCCTGTCTAGATTTCTCACACAATTCTACCTCATATCTCACAACTGCTCATGTCATCCAGGCCTCGATTAGATGTGAGCGTCTCTCCCAGCTTGTGATCAATAACTTGTAGACTAATATCTAGGGGGAGGATGGGTAACAGGGAATCAACTCAAGGGCTTCTCAAATGGTTCCACTGAGCGTGTCTACAAGAGGCAGTATCTACAAGCTTCAGAAATGAGGAATTGGAGTTACATGGACAGACCACGGGCAAATGAGGTGGAGAAGGGAAGGCCAAGAGATGGTTGGATAGAATTCTTTAAAAAGAAAGCCCATTTTCAATGGCTGAAGAATCGACAAACAGAAGGCCCAGATTTACGGTGGTTAGCAGAAAGAGGATTTATGATTTATTTCCTGCAGCAACATGAAGGTATTCATGTGACAGACAGTTAAGATTTAAAATGTGCTCCATGATAGGGCTCTTTTTATATATTCACTCATGGGATGTAGAGCATCACTATCTAGGTCAATATTTATTGCCCAACCCCAACAGCCCTTGAGATGGTATTTCTGAGCCGCCTTCCTGAACTACTGAGGTCCTGGAAATATGTTTAGCACAGATGCAATTGCAGCTTTCGAATGGGAATCAATACGTGATGGGCTAAATAGCCTCCTGTGCTATACTATTCCATGATTTGAACTGCTCCAATCTGAACAATGTGGGCAATGGTGAATCCATTGGGAAATATACCACAAGGTAGGAGAAGTGAGTAGCGGGATGAAAATCATATTAGTGAGCAGTGAGAGATCTATTTCTGTGTGTTAGCATTTTGTTATTACTTATTCTCACCCCATTCATACACTGTCTGCTATTCTCCCACACAGCAAAGAGGAACTAGATGGTGACAAATTTCCAACACAAAGGCCAAAGCAAGTAACAGAATCACCGAATGGCTGCAGCACAGAAGCAGGCCACTTGGCCCATTGAGTCCATACTAATTCCTCCAAAGAGCATCCCAACTCCTTACCCTATCCGTGTAACCTCACATTTCCCATGGCCAATCCTTCTAACCTGCATATCTTTGGGCTGTGGGAAGAAACCCACACAGACACGGGGAGAACATTCAAATTCCAGACAGACAGGGGTGTCTCCAGATTACCACATGCTCCTTGGGTCTCCATCTTGATCGGCTAACCAACCCCAACACCTCTAAGCACACTCTGCGAACTGCCTACATCCTTTGTCAAGGGAAGGTGGCATCATTGTACACCAGTCTCACCACACTGTACTGGCACATTTCTGACCCACTTACAGCATTTCAATACTGCACTCTGACCACAGTACCTAGCACCTCGCATTGTAGTACTGCTGCCAGGCTGATTTAGGGAAGAACAGCTCATGGATTGGAGCAGGGTGCATCTCAGGACACTTAGTTTGTTCTCTTCTTCTGCACCTTCTCAAAGTTTTCTGCCTCTCCTTGCCTTTATGCACATTGCTGCAATATTCAGAACTTAGAGGCTCACAGTACTTATGCCTAGGTCAAGAGACAAGGCAGAAGTTTGCCAGCAGTGAGCAGTCTGGAAGGTGGACATATTCCTCTTCATCATGGTGCTACATCAAACTCACACCCACAGCAGCTATGTGCCAAACACAGTGCTTGTGATGTGCAGCAAACAAATAGCCGTGCCTCAAAGTCTAAAATTGTGAGGCTGCTAGTCAGAGGAAACCAGTACAATCTGTCAAAGGCATCACCGATATCAGACCGAGGGCTCAGGGCGCTGTCAGGCAGGCACCTGGCGGAGTCAGGGTCGGGGGTTCCATAGCATTATGGGAAAGAGGGTATGGTCAGTGCAACTGGAAAGGGCAGGAATGGAAAGTCAGTCAGGGAGCTGCACAGAGATTCCTCAGGGATCTGCTCCAAGTTAATCAAGGGGAGGGAGTCTACAGTCAGTCCTGAAAAATGACAAGGTGCTACACTAAGCTGGATGTTAGGGAAAGAGTTGCACTCCCTTCGATTCAAAAGTGGAATGGCACAAAGGACGGGGGCATTTGTAGTTTGATTTTTCTCACTGCATTTACTGTGACAGTTGATCACACAGGTGATCCCGTAAAGTGGCAGTGCACTTCTGAATGTGATTTACTGTTTGCTAGCAGGTGTCACCTGTGTGACCTCAGAAACATTTTGCCGTTTCCCTCCCAAGAGATGACTGGCCATGAATGACCTGGTGCCAGTAGTGGAAATCCCTATGTGTCATGGCAGCGGTAGGCACATACAGTTACAGAGTTGGACAGCACAGAAACAGAAGGGTCACCGGACCCAAAACATTAACTCTGATTCTTTTCTTCTCAGATGCTGCCAGACCTGCTGAGCTTTTCTAGTAACTTCTATTTTTGTTGCACGATCAGACCCTTCGGTCCAACTCATTCATGCTGACCAGATATCCTAAATTAATCTAGTCCCATTTGTTAGCATTTGGCTCATATCCCTCGAAGCTCTTTCTATTCATATACCCGTCCAGATGCCCTTTAAATGTTGTAATTGTCCCAGCCTCCACCACTTCCTCTGGCTGCTATTTCCATACATGCATCACCCTCAGCGTGAAAAAGATACCCCTTAGATCCCTTTTAAATTTTTCCCCCACTCACTTTCAACTTATGCTGTCTGGTTTGGAACTCTCCCAGCCTGAAGAAAACACCTTGGCTATTCATGATTTTATAAACTTCTATCAGGTCACCCCTCAGACTCCAATGCTCCAGGGAAAATAGCCCCAGCCTACTCAGCCTCTCTGTTTAACTCAAACATTTGCTACCGGTGAGGGTAAGATAGCATGGGAGTTGCATCATACAGGCGAGGTGCATACATAGTGAGGCAAGCAGCAGAGAATTATGCACAATAACTTACTACAGCTCATGGTGAGAAACCCTACATGAAATTCTTCAGAATCGACACCTAGCCAATATTTGGTAATGTTCAGCCCCTGTGTTTCCTATCCACCTGTTAGGATGAGACAATTAATGAGAAAGATGGACAAAGATTCTGCGTGAAGTCAGAATCACAATATACCGTCATAGTATAAGAACTGCAGATGCTGGAAATCTGAAGCAAACAAAAGTAGAAATTGCTGAAGGAACCCACAAGGTCTGCCAGCTTTGTGGAGAGAATGATCCTTCTTTAGAACTGAGCTATTCTGAAGAAGGGTCACTGGGCTCGAACTGTTAATTCTGATTCTCCTTCCATAAATGCTGCCAGACCTGCTGAGTTTCTCCAGAAATGTTTGATTTTATTTCTTTTGCAATATACTGTACCTGCAGAATATAGGCATTCTGGAGTCTTGACAGAATAAGATGAGGATTCTTTGTAGAGATAGTCTTCTATGCTGAACATTTGTACATTTGGACCGATGCTGTCTCCGAGTGTGGTCTGATGTCTATCATGTGGTAGGACAGTATCATCACATTTGGTATCTCCAGTGGTTTCAGGATTACACAGACACATCTGCGGGCTTGTAACCATTTCACCTGAAAAATCTGCGCTAATGGCCAGGACTTGAACTCCATCGTGGATCACACGTACATCATTGTCCTCCACATCGCCACAAGTAGTGTTGAGATCATCAGCAATAGCAGATAATTCATTCTGTTCTGGTGAACACTTTGTGTATTCTTTCAGCTTGTTCTCCCTGTGAACTGCAGCATCTGGCTCCCAGTAATCCACTTCATTCCTTTCCTTCCTGTTGTCTTTCACCATCAGGAATGCTTCAGTAGAACAAGGCACTGCCTTTTCACCAAACACCAGCTGGGGGCAACTGTTAAAATACAGACTGAAACTTGTAATACGAGTTAACTTTTCTTTTTAAAAGATTATATTTCAATACCTTCCAAAGAAAAAGTAACTACTTTAAAACATTGACAAACAGAGATACCTGCACACCATCTCATCCATGCTTGTCTCCTCCCACCCCTCTTCATGTAATCCCATCAATATATCCTGTGTCCTTTTCCCTTGTGTGATTATCTTTTCTCCTGTCAATAAAGCTTTCTTTGACTTTCCCCCTCTACTTTCTTTTCCTGGGATGTAGGTATCACTGAGAAAGTCAGCCTTTGCAGGCCAGCAGTAAGTAGCCCCTGTACTGAGAGGTTTGCACAGTCATTTCAGAGAACATGTTCAGAGTCGGTTGTCGACTTGTTAAGGATGATAGATTTCCTTCCTTAAAAGGTCATTCATAAACCAAATATTTTATTTCAACAACAATTGATGCTAAATATCCTGCTCACTATTGTTGAGACAAGCTTTCGATCTGCTGATTAATAAACTGTTTAACATTCATTAACTGCCATGGCAGGATTTCAACCTACGTCAATGAAGAATTAGCTTGGGTCTCTGAGTTACAAATTCAGTGAGACTGACCACAATACATAAGAACAGAAGTAGGCCATTCAGCCCATTGAGTCTGCTTCACCAATCACGGCTGATTTGATAATCCTCGACTCCAGTTAGCTGCTTTTCCTTACAATCCTGATTCCCTTACTGATTAAAAATCTGTCTACCTGAATCTTGAATATATCTAACAACGCAGCATCTACAGCCCCCTGCTGGAAAGAATTTCACAAGTTCACTAACTTCTAAGAGTACAAATTCCTTCAGAACTGAGGAAGGGTCACCAGGCCCAAAATGTTAACTGCTTTTTTTCCACAGATTCTGCCAGACCTGCAGAGCTATTCCCACAACTTTTATTTTTGTTTATGGCTGATCTCTCAAATTGGCCTGAAATCCACTTTCCAGCCCACTCCCCATAACCCCTCAAACCCGTCACTAATATAAATTTCTCTCCTCCTTGCATTTATTCAGTGTCTGCCACACTCTGGGAGACAATTCCACAGAAACATGATCATTTGAAAGAAGCAATTTGTCTGTTCCTCTGTTTTAAATCTGTCACCCTTTCGGCTAAAACTATGACCTCTTATTCTAGATTGTCCCACGATCATTCTTTGACCATCAGCAGGATGTGGCAGTGAGTTGTTACTGAATCAAGATTCCAAAATATAATTTTATAAAACAATCACTGTTACGTTTGAATGGTATAATGCTAACTGCAGAAAAAAAATTCTCAGAGGTTTGTGAATCTGCGAAATTCTTTACTGCAGAGAACCATCAAGGCTAGGTCATTAAATATTTTCATGGTTGAGGCAGACAGATTTTTAATCAGGAAGGGAATCAAGGGTTATAGGGGTGAGGCAGGAAAGTGGGGTTGAGCATTATCAGATTAGGCACTCTCTCTTGAATGGTGGAGCAGACTCAATGTGCTGAATGGCTTGTTTCTACTCGAGTGTGTTATGATCAGTTAGGTTCAGGTGCAATGGTGACTCAGTGGTTAGCATCAATGCCTCACAGCGCCAGGGACCCGGGTTCGATTCCACCCTTGGGCGACTGTCCGTGTGGAGTTTGCATGTTCTCTGTGTCTGTGCGGGTTTCCTCCGGGTGCTCGGTTTTCTCTCACAGTCCAAAGATGTGCGGGTTAGGTGGATTGGCTATGGGAAATGCAGAGATGCAGGGGGGGGGGGGGGCGGTGGTGTGGGTCTTGGTGAGATGCTCTTTAAAGGATTGGCCTTGACTCGATGGGCCGATTGGCCCAATTCCGCACTGGGGATTCAATGACTAGATCCACCAGAGTTTAGAAGAACAATGGGTGTATACATAGAAACCTTTAGAACCCTAACAGGATGAAATGGAGTAAATGCAGAAAGGATTGCAGACATGCTTGCCAAGCTGGTGTGTTTGGATGCAGACATTTTGTCACCCTGCTGGGAACATCGTCAGTGCACCCCTGGTGAAGTGTCAGGTGTTCTGTCCCCCTTGTTATTTACAGACCTCAGTTTGCTGGGGTGATTGCTATTATTTCCAGTTCTGTTTTTCAATGTTTTGTACGTTGGGTCCTGTTCAATGTGTTTGTTGATGGAGTTCTGGCTGGAATGCCAGACCTCCAGGAATTCCCTGGCATATCTCTGGGAATGGGATCCTTTATGTTTGTCAGTAGCTATCGCAGGGTGGCTGTTGGTTTGTGGCACTATCCTGATACCTAGGGGGTCTGAAAAGTCTTGTGGTCATCTCTGATACATCTCTGATGGACTGGAGGGTGACTAGTGAGTCTTGCCATGTTCTGTCTCCCTGTTGAGATCTGTCACGCAGGTAACAGGGCTGCACGGTGGCTCAGTGGATAGCACTGCAGCCTCACAGCACCAGGGGCCCGGGTTCGATTCCAGCCTCGGGTGACTGTCTGTGTGGAGTTTGCACATTCTCCCTGTGTCTGCGTGGGTCTCTTCTAGGTGCTCTGGTTTCCTCCCACAGTCCAAAGATGTGCAGGCTAGGTGGATTGGCCGTGCTAAATTGCCCGTAGTGTTCAGGGATGTGTGTGGGTTGTTTGGGTGGGATGCCTCAAGGAGCAGTGTGGACTTGTTGGGCCGAAGGGCCTGTTTCCACACTGTAGGTAATCTAATCGAACAGCAAATTGCACTTTTTGCATATCCATTCCTTTCCATAAAAGTGTTCCAGTTTTGCTTTGCACATTCCCGGGTTGCTGCAGTTTGTTGTGGCTCATTTGAATAATGTCCTGATGCAACTCCATTGATGGGAGTTGAGGTGATTGCTGGATTAATTAAGTATCTGATCTGTATGTGTCACCCTACTGTACATCAGAGACCTGTTGGAGATAAAAGGCCCCACACACACAACCAATAAAAGTAATGTAATATACAAAATTCCATGCAAGGACAGTGAGTAACATTAGACAGGCCAAACTGGAAGAAAATTGACAATAAGGATATACAAACACCAACTAGCCACTGAGAGACACGACCAGTTCTCATTAGTATTAATACACACGGATAAAGAACACGAGTTCGACTGGGATAACACATCCATAACAGCACAAGCCAAGCAGAAACAG
Organism: Stegostoma tigrinum; assembly: GCF_030684315.1. Taxonomy (NCBI): domain Eukaryota; kingdom Metazoa; phylum Chordata; class Chondrichthyes; order Orectolobiformes; family Stegostomatidae; genus Stegostoma; species Stegostoma tigrinum. The sequence goes on along the minus strand of NC_081385.1, from coordinate 8,330,394 downwards.
GCCAGGTAATTCCTGGAGGCCTGGAATACCAACCCCATCAACAAACACATTGAGCTGGATCTGATATACAAACTACTGAAAAACAAAACTGGATGTGATCAGAGATATCAACCCCCACCCCAGCAAACTGAGGTGTCTAAATAACAACGGGGACACAACACCAACGTTTCACCGGGGCGCGCTGGCAATGTGACTGAGCAGGGTGACAACGGTTACAACAAAACCCATCGGCTCAGCGAGCAAGTTTACAACCTCATCCACAACCCGAGCTACAAATCTCCTCAAAAACTTTAAACACTGAATGTTTTCTGAATGGAATTGGAGATATAGTTCTTAGGCCTGAGAGATCAAAGGGTGTGGGAATAAAGCAGGAACTGGGTTGAATGGTCAGCCACGATTGTATTGAATGGTGGAGCAGGCTCGAAGGGGTGAATGGCCTACTCCCAACTCTCCACGTTTCTCTGATCTTATACATATCGACTGATACCCATCCAGTGCAAACCAATAACTTATAAGTTTTAACAGCGAACAGAAAGTGAAACTAAAACTGAAACCAGTCCAGTAGCAAACCTCCCGTCCCAAACAGTATTCAAGGGTCTAGACCCGAAACGCGAGCTTTCCTGCTCCTCTGATGCTGCTTGGCCTGCTGTGTTCATCCAGCTCTACACCTTGTTATCCCAGTATTGCACAGAGCCAGGAAGGAACATGAGACACGAAAACGATTTGCACACAGCCAGGAAGGAACATGAGACACGAAAACGATTTGTAATGAACTTGGGCCGATGCACTGTAATGTGCGATTAGTCCTACAGCCGGCTAACATTGCAATGCGTTTTACACAGAAATTTAACTTTACAAATGTTTTTCACGGGTATCCAATTCCGTGTGTAAAAAAATACTGGAGAAGATAAAGTAACCAAACGCCGATTCATGCACGACAAAGTTCAGCTTGTGGCGAAAACAATTACATTGAAAGTAATGAAACAGATGTTTAGGAAGACAATTTTAAAACAGACTTGTGACGCCGCAGTATCCACTCCGACTGCATGCTTTAACAAGAGCAAAACACCAGGAACCAGGCAAAACGCTCTTCCCTCTGAGCACAATTCCTGCAACTCCCCAATTGTACCAGGAAATGGGAAAGAAGCTGCAAGGTGACGTTTCCACGGAATACACCTGACCTCAACAAACTTCTGCTGTGGGTGTGTTAAAAAAATCCCATATTTGCTCAGTGCCCTGTTTATTTTTCATGTGTTCTAACCCCATCCTCGAGCATCATAAATTGAAAGCATTTTTTTAGAAAAACAAAAAATCCAAACCCAATGCTTTTCCCTTCTACTATTACCTGACCGCAGGGCGACTCTCCCGTTAGTGGAGATAACTCGAGATAGTGGGGAGAGAAGCTGAGAATGAGAATTTTTCACAGTGGGAATTGAGCCGATGCTACATGTGAAATTGGTCTGTCCAGCCAACTGAGCTAACCAACTTTTTGCCTTTTCCTATGTGTGCTGTTTCAGCATTCCCTTATTTAGGCAGGAACATGGACCGAGATCCTAACTTCAATAAGGCAAATAAACTGGAGAAGTTGGGACTGCCTATGTTGAGAAGGTTGAGAGGAAGACTGGGCAAGGCAGTTGAGTGGTCCCTGTCCACACTGTTTACTGAGTTTAAAGCTTGTTATGATCAGACACAGCTTCTAGATCTTCCCTCTCCAGATTCTTTCACCTGCTATACTCTTGGACAGAGACTTAATCAAGAGACAATGAGGGCATGTAAGAAAAGGTAGTATTTCAATCACGGGTGATTCTAAATAAAAGCCGAAAGAACTGCAGATGCTGGAAATCAGAAATAAAAACAGAAAAAGCTGGAAGAGCCAATGGGGGGGAAGCATCTGTGGAGAGAAATCAGAACTGAAGAAGGGCCAGTAGGCCTGACACATTAACTCCGATTTTTCGCCATAGATGTTGCCACATCTGCTGAAATTTTCCAGCAAGTTCTGTGATGAATGATTCTAAACTCCATGTAAATTAAGAAAATCGAATTTGGTAGAGGTAGCCATGAAGAAGAATTCATGTTGCATATTCAGGTCAATTTCTGAGGACAATATGTTGTGGATCCAATCGAGCAAGTGCTTCTTTAAATATCTATCAAGAGAGAGGCCAAAGCGAACATTGGCCACTTAGAAAATGAGGCTGGGATTATAATGGGAAGCAGGGAATGGCAAGGCAGATGAAATAAATACTGTGCACAAATCTTCAAGGTAGAACACTCTAACAGCATTCCAATGATACTAAACAATCAAGGAGCATAAGAGGGAGAGGAAACCATTGCAATAAGTATCAGAATTGATAAAAAGTATCAGGGAAACTAGTGAGGCTAAAGACTGCTAAGGTCCTCCAGACTGGGTGGGATGCATCCTAGGAGATTAAATGATGTAACTAGACAGATAGTGGACGCACTCGGAGTAATCTTTGAAGAATCATTAGATTATGGAAAAGTCTTGGAGAGTTGGAAATTTGCCAATGTAACACCCTTAAGCAAAAAGGAGACAAGAAGCAGGGAACTAAAGGAAAATTACCTTAACAGGAGAAATGTAAGCATCTGTTGTAAAGCATGTAATAACAGTGTACTTAATGAAACACAATGTAATCCAGCAGTTAATATGGCAGAGAGGGAAATCATGGCTGACAAATATTCTGGAATTCTCTGAGGAGGTGACAAGCAGGATAGATAAAGTGGTAAGGTAAAGTAATAAGGTAAATTTGAAGGGTAATGCACATAATAAGAATCCATGGTGTTGGGGGTAATATATTATCATAGAACTCCTACCGTGTGGAAACAGGCCCTTCGGCCCATCAAGTCTACACCAAACCTCACAGCATCCCACCCAGACCCATCCCACTATAACCCGCCTAATCTACAGCTCCCTGAACACTACGGGCAATTTAGCATGACGAATCCCCCTAACCTGCACATCTTTGGACTGTGGGAGGAAACCGCAGCACCCGGAGGAAACCCACGCAGACACGGGGAGAATGCGCAAACTCCTCACAAAGGGTCACCAAGGCTAGAATCAAACCTGGGTCCCTGGTGCTGTGACGCAGCGATGCTAACCACTGAGCCAAGTATGGTTAGAGGATTAGCTAAGTAAGACAGAGGGTTGGGTTAAAAGTGGCATTTTCAGAATACTCAAGTGGAGTGTTACAGGGGCCACAATTATTTACAATAGAGGCAGTCTCCAGGTCATGACCAGTTCCAATCAGGAGTCCGTTTACAAGTCATTTAGTATGCAAGTCGGAACACAATGCAGGATAATGTAAATGAAGGGTAAATGTTGGGACCACAGCTATTCATGTTATACATGAATAATCCGGACTAAGGAACTGTGGCATTGTTGCTAAGTTTGAAGATGACGCACAGAGAAACGGTAATGAAGAAATGGGGAGGCTGCAGGAGGACTTCGAGATTCTAGGAGTGTGCGCAAAGAAATGGCAGATGGAATACAAAGTGGCAAAGTGTGAGGTTATACATTTTGTTCGAAAGAATACAGGTGTAGATTATTTTCTAAACAGGGAAAGCCTTCAAAAATCTGGAGAGCAAAGGCACTTGGGAGTCCAAGTTCCAGATTATCTAAAGGTTAACATGCAGGTTCGGTTGGCAGTTAGGAACGCAACTGCAGTGATGACATTCCTTTCAAAGGGCAAGAATACAAGAGCAGAGATGTACTGCTGAGGCTGTATAAAGCCCTGGTCAGACCACGTTTGGAATATTGTGAGCAGTTTTGGGTCCCATATCTAAGGGAGGATGTGTTGACATTAGAGGGAATCCAGAAGAGGTTTATGAGAATGGTCTTGGAAGTAAAGGGCTTGTCATGTAAGGAACATTTGAGGACTCTGGATCTGTACTCAATGGAGTTTAGAAGGATGAGAGGGGATCTGATTGAAATTTACAGGATACTGAGACTCCTGAATTGAATGTATATTGAGAAGATATTTCCATTTGTGGGAGAGACTAGGACCTGATGGCACAGCCTCAGAATAAAGGGACGACCCTTGGGAATTGAGATGAGGAGGAATTTCTTCAGCCAGAAACTGGTGACTTTGTGGAACTCGTTACTGCAGAGGTTTGTGGAGGCGATGCCTTTGAGTGTACGAAAGGCAGAGATAGATAAGATCTTGATGGTAAGAGGATCAAGGATGATAAGGAGAAGGGAAGAGGATGGGATGAAGAAACAGGTCAGCCATGATCAAATGGCAAAGCAGACTTGATGGGCTGAATGGACTAATTGCGCTCCTATATCTTATGGTCTTATGTTCTTACAAGCAGCTGTTCTAGATTACAGAGAATGTTCATATATCAGGTCTTTAAAATTACATCCCTGTATGGAATCACATTTGTAAGCAAGAGCGTTTGTAAACTGAATGTTTTCAAATTGGAACCCCTGTACATCTTGATGACTCAGATGAGAAAAGTGAATGCACTATTGCCAAGTTTGCAGATGAGGATTAGCTAACTAATAGGAGACAGACAGTTAGGTTGAAAATTGCATTTTCAGAATGGCACCCTATAAAGAGTGGAGTACCACAGCGGCCACGATTATTTACAATACACGCAGGCTCCAGGTTGTGACCAGGTTCCAGTCGGGAGTCAATTGGTGAGGATGAGGAGTCAAAAGGATATAAGCAAGTTGCATCAGTGTGCAAAGACTTGGCAGATGGAACATAATGTGGCAAAGTTTGAGGTTATTGTGCTTTGGCAGGTAGAATACAGAGGCCGAATAATTTTTAAATGGAAAAAATCTGCTGAAAGCTGCAGCGTAGACAGAATTCGGTGTCTCCTTATGCAAGTTACAAAAAAAGCTAGCAACTAAATTCTGCAGGTAATAGAAACAGCAAATGAAATGTTGGCCTTTAATTCAAAGGGAATGGAATATAAAAATAGGGAAGTCTTGATAAAATTATACAAGGTACTGGATGGACCATGCTTAGAATATTGTGAACTGTCATCGTCCCACTACCTAAAGAAATACATATTGGCATAGGAAGCAGCCCGGACAGGGTTCACTAGAACATTCCTGGGCATGGAAGGATTTTCTTATTAGGAGCAGCTAATCATAGAATCTTTACGGTGTGGAAGCAGGTCATTTGGCCCTTTGAGTCCACACTGATCCTCCAAACAACATCCCACCCAGACGCATCCCCTAAGGATAAACATTTTAAAAGTGAAGGTATTTGGAGATGGATTCTGGTTAAGCAAAGGGATGAAAGTTTGTCAGGCGGGGTAGGTGAGAATGTGTATTAGATCAGCTATAATCTTGTTGAATTGCAGTGTAGATTTAATGGGCCGAATGGGTCCTAATTTGTATTTGTGGATTAGCTTTTCATCAGCAGATGATCTGGAGACATGACAGAGATGGAAAATGCTATGGAGGTGGAAATAGGCACATCACATGCACAATGACCAGGTTAAATCTTCAGCTTTTACATTCAGTTCAAATCTTTGAGATTTCTGAGTATCTCACTCTCCTGTTAAAGTTGTGCAAGTGACAGCACAAGTTATCATATTTAATCATCATTAGCTAACTCCACACTATATAATTTCCATTTATTTATTGCATGTGAGAATACCCTTCTGTCTTCAGCACACTACAGAACAAAGATCAGGACATAAATAATCATTTTATTAGTAATATATGTGACAGAAACCTTTTACAGAAAGTAATGTCCAGTAGAACAAGAGTCACTCTATAAACATTCATTAGCAACTTGGGAGATGATTTGCATTAACATTATTGATCTGTCGACCATGTGTTGAACTTTAGCTCTGTTTAAAAATCAGTCTGACAGTTAAATCTTTAGCACGTACAATGTAAACAGAACTAGCCATGGAAAGAAATCAAATTTGGTAAATTCACCAAGACAAACCATCCTTCAAAGCATTTTCAAATACTATGCACTGACCTCTAATCTCTTCAAGTATAGATTTTTCCTCATCTTTTCTCACTCTAGAAATCACTGACTCTTCTGCTTTTATTCAGTCCAAGGGGTTCCAATAGACCTACCTGAAGTGGCCACTTTCCACATAAACCCAGTGAGTTTCAGTCAACTATTAAACATGGAATAGCATCATGTCCAAGCCCAATCTCATTTCACCCTAATGATCACAAATTCATGTAGACATTTTTTACTGGGGGGGCTGTGAATACCAATTAAGAGCAGGAAATCTAGAGATCGTTAAATAATTGGGATTTTAACAAAATAGCATGGAGGTCAAACATTTTTCCAACGAAGGTACAAAATCTAACCATTTCTTTAAAATGAATGTCTAATGAATGATCAGCAGAACATGTAAAACTAATAATATATTTTGTAGCACAGTGAATACAATTATCAACTGATTAGAACAGGTTCAGATGTAAAAGGAACTTCAGCCCATTTGATCTAATATTTCTAGAATACTGGCTTTATCTTATAACAGTACAGAGCTACGTCTTATGTAAGTCCAATGTCTTACAGCTACAACTTCAGTCAAGGAGTTTCTCACATTTCTCAACTTTCTATCATCACGTGTTTTATCTTGATGATGTCACATCTTATTCCAGGTCAAAAACCACATGGATATTTTTCCAGAAAGTGTCAACTTTGGGCTAAAGCTTGTCCAAGATGAAGAGTCAAGTTTATCACTCTCCATTCTTGAGCATTGCCCCACGCCAAGAGCAGAATCTCCCAAACAAAAAGTGTAAGTGTAGTTTCAAGAGGTTTTTGATTACTGCACTATTTACCATTCTGAATCTCACTCCTAACATCTGAACTTTTGGGAACATTTGAAGTAGGAGCAGAAGGAGCATGTCATTCACTCTTCAAGCCTGCTCTGCCATTCAGTTAGAACATAGTTGATTGGTTTGGGTTCCAAATTCCATGTTCCCATCTATCCATGACTTATCTACTTAATAATAATATATAGACCTCTGCCTAAAAAAAATCAATGACCTTGCCATCACCAACTTCTGAGGCACATGAGTTACAAAATTAGGTTTATCCTTTGACAGAAAAAAAATCCTTATCTGTGATCCAATAGAATGACTTCTAATGTTAAAACAGTGTCCCCTAGTTCTGGACGCACTCACAAGAGCAAACATTCCTTCTGTGTCCACCTTTCCAAGACCTTTCAACATCTTATTACAAATCATTCTCGCTCTTGTAAATTCCAGTGGACATTAGACCAGCCTTCTCTGTAGTTGTTCAAGGGAGAGAGTTCTGTTCAAATGTGAGCAATGGGACTGTCGCACTGTCCTCAACTCAACCAATAGAGGTGTGATGTGGCTCACAGATTTTTCTGCATTTTCTTTAGTTCACCATTTTTCTTCCCTTATCTCCCAAAGGTGTCGACTCATCAGGGTCTTAACACTAACTCTATTCACTTTCTTGACCCAGGAGTCAGTTGTAGATCCAAAGTGATCAGGAGCAAAACCAGAATTTCTTTTCTTAAGGAGTGTAAGGGCAGTCAGCAAGACTTGAAGTCATGAAAGATGAGCGAGTCCTATCCATTCTTTGACAGCACTGGCTGCACTAACACATCTAGATTACTTAACCATTGCATAAACACATACTGCTGGAACAACAAGAAGTTTGTAAGAGTTTTATTAGCAGAAATAAAATCTTAAATTGGATCCTTAATCTTCAATTCAGTTGTTAATCATCTGCTTTATTTAAAGATAGATTAATATTTCAAGTCATTCTAATCAGAAATGCGACTATAACCTGGTGTCATGTGATTTTTGACCCTGTCTAACACCAGCACCTCCACATCATCAGAAATGTGAACCAATCTTGCTCCATATAGCCTGCCTAGCACATACAAGTTCCAGGCAATTCCAAATAGTTTTTGGCTTGATTCAAAATTCAGCAGTTTGAATAAAGCATTTTTAATAAAACAGTGGAGGAATTTTCCATTGTCACTGCAATACTTTAACTTGGATTAGTGCTACTTGCAACTAAATGTAAAGTACAGTCAGTTTCAAGTTCTGGAGTCCTGCATTCTCTTTCAAGTTGGTTTTAGAACAAGATTGTCCTAATGATGAGGGCTCCATCTTTAATAATGGCAAAAGGTTAATGGAAAAGTTGCTACTGTAGACTGCCACTTGACATCTGTTGCATTAGCTTTTGTGAACTGTACAATACAAATGGGTTTTACAAACGTGCTGAACTCTTAGACATCTTTGCAGAACTGTTTAGATCTATACATAATATTTATATATACATATATGGCAGTTAAATATTACAATTGCATTGATTCTGCAAACATACAAAAGTAACCTCCCTCTCGTCAGGCTTGCACCATTTCTATTTTTCCTCCTTTTGGTTCCTGAGGAAGCCTTAAATTATTTTGCCTGTGTAAACAGCGTTAATGGTTGTCACTTTGTAAGAATAAGTGGATCAAAATATTAACTCTGCTTTCTCTCCACAGATGTTGTCAGACCTGCTGAGTTTCTCTAGCAATTTCTGTTTTTGTTTGTTGCAGATCTCCAGCATCTTGATTTTATTAAATTATTTTATTTTATGCTGCATTCAAATTTCTCTGAATTTAAGTTCTATCCTATACAAAAAAAGCAGGTTAAGAGCAAGTTTGAAGCACAATTCCAAATCGTAGGGTGGAATAATTTCAAGAATGAACGTGAGACTGGATAGACCACCTTTTATCCCAACTGAGTCCATGTCTTGACCTCATGAAACTATGTCCTCAAGCTTTGGCCAGCAAGAATTTTGAATTTGCATGGAATTCAAACTTGCCTTCCCTTGTTCTCTTGGCATTCTACCACCCTTTTGAAACTGACAGTGGCTGAGAGTTAACCTCAGAAGAGAAGGAAGTAAATAAAAGTTCTATCCTCCCATAGAACACAAGATGGACCAGCCATGAAGCAAAAGGCTGGCTTCTCACACTATCAGGATTATCAAATGGGTTTGAGAATATAAGGGTTCCCTTGATTCTGGGACCATCTGAGAATCAAGCTAAGGAAATCAACTAGGTTAAAGTTGTACAAAACAGATGCAGGAGATCTGATTTATTGCTCATTCTGAAGGAGATTCTGGAAAGAACAATTTTTCCAGAGTAATTTGTTGAGTTGCACTGAGTTCATAAGACAATAGGTTGTACAGTACATAGTCTGTGGAAGAAAATGATGCTGTTGGCTCAACATGGCGTTTTGTTCATGATTCATGCGAGGCTCTCCTGCCTTCAGGTACATAATGATGAAGTTAACGATGAAGGCTGGATAGTTAAATAATTAAAATAGTTACTCATTAGAAACTGACAGGACCATGAAAAACATCACCACCACCTCCCACAGTATTGTGCTTGGGGTGAGAAGATATTTTGCATGTAAAAAAAAACCCGTGACCTAAAATCAAATTTTTCATCTTGGAGAGAAAGAATGAGGATTTTACATCCAAGTGGGGCCCCAGGTAAGTGATCCAATAACTTCAAATAAAGTATAAATGGTGGAGAAATGCAGGAGAATTGAGCCTAGCAGCAGAAAAACATAACAAATAAAAAGACAAAGTGAGTGGTCAAAGTTGTGCAGGATTTTCTGTGCTACATTGGGAACAGATCTTCAAAGGTCCTTAACTGGCCCTCAAGCAGCACAAAACTTCAAGTGGTCGCAAAAGGCGCTACAGAAATGCAAGTCTTGTCTTTTTCACAGTGGCTGCAGGAGATCCAGCCTGAAGAGAGCAAGCCTTTGATAGGGAAGTTAGCCTCAACTGTACAGAAATTAAAAAGTTAAGATTTCCAAGCAAACAGTCAGACACATGATTGCCTGTTACAACAACGGGGTCAAAGGTTCAATAGGTAATTGACTGTAAAATACTGCAGTAAGCTTCGCATAGATATTTCTGGAGAGGTTCATTTGTATAGTACAAAATGAAGTTATCACTGTGGTTTTCATATTTTCATGGAGGTGTCACATTATACTGACTGGAATATGTTTGAAGGAGAAACATTGTGAATCCAAATTTCACAGTGGGACACTGATTACAACTGCTGTCAAGGCGAGTCTCCAGGAGAAGGACATATGCCATGACACTCATCTTCTCATTAGTGTGAATGCACTTGGCTCCTTACTCCGTATTTGAGACAAGACTGTACCATGGGCATCTCAGGAGCACAAAAGCTGACGTTTCGGGCCTAGACCCTTCATCAGAGAGGGGGATGGGGAGAGGGAACTGGAATAAATAGGGAGAGAGGGGGAGGCGGACCAAAGATGGAGAGAAAACAAGACAGGTAGAGAGGAGAGTATAGGTGAGGAGGTAGGGAGGGGACATGTTGTCCACATTCTTCAAGGACGCAACTTTCCCCCCGCAGTGGTCGAGAACGCCCTTGACCGTGTCCCCCGCATTTCCTGCCAGACATATCTCACACCCCGCCCCTGCCACAACCGCTCCCAGAGGATCCCCCTCGTTCTCACATACCACCCCACCAACCTCCGGATACAACGTATCATCCTCTGACACTTCCGCCATCTACAATCCGACCCCACCACCCAAGACATTTTTCCAGCCCCACCCCTGTCTGCTTTCCGGAGAGACCACTCTCTCCGTGACTCCCTTGACCGCTCCACACTCCCCTCCAACCCCACCATACCCGGCACCTTCCCCTGCAACCGCAGGAAGTGCTACACTTGCCCCCACACCTCCTCCCTCACTCCCATCCCAGGCCCCAAGATGACCTTCCATTTCAAGCAGATGTTCACCTGCACATCTGCCAATGTAGTATATTGTATCCATTGCACCCGGTGTGGCTTCCTCCACATTGGGAAAACCAAGCGGAGGCTTGGGGACCGCTTTTCAGAACACCTCCGCTCGGTTCGCAACAAACAACTGCACCTCCCAGTTGTGAGCCATTTCAACTCCCCCTCCCATTCCTCAGACGACATGTCCGTCATGGGCCTCCTGCAGTGCCACAATGATGCCACCCGAAGGTTGCAGGAACAGCAACTCATATTCTGCTTGGGAACCCTGCAGCCCAATGGTATCAATGTGGACTTCACTAGCTTCAAAATCTCCCCTTCCCCCACTGCATCCCAAAACCAGTCCAGCCTGTCTCTGCTTCCCTAACCTGTTCTTCCGCTCAACCATCCCTTCCTCTCACCCCAAGCCGCACCTCCATTTCCCACCTACCACCTCATCCGCCTTGACTTGTCCATCTTCCTAGGACTGACCCATCCCCTCCCTACCTCCTCACCTATACTCTCCTCTCTACCTATCTTCTTTTCTCTCCATCTTTGGTCCGCCTCCTCCTCTTTCCCTATTTATTCCAGTTCCCTCTTCCCATCCCCCTCTCTGATGAAGGGTCTAGGCCCAAAACGTCAGCTTTTGTGCTCCTGAGATGCTGCTTGGCCTGCTGTGTTCATCCAGCTCCACACTTTGTTAGCTTGGATTCTCCAGCATCTGCAGTTCCCATTACCACTGTACCATGGGGACTGGATATGCTCTACAGATAATTTAGGACAAGTAATAGATTTGTCCAGACTAGAGACCAAATTTGACGATTAAATTTCAATGCAAACTCTGAATAACTCGTCAATAACACCAAGCAACATAAAATACAGAGACATGTATGAAAAGGACTTGCACCTGAAACAAAACAAAGCATTCTTGTTCTGCAGGATGCTTATCAGAATTCTTCTCACTGCCAAATGAAAATCCTGCATGCATCTGAGTCAAAAGCCAATTTCACTCACGATTCCAAGATAATAAAGTGTGAAGCTGGATGAACGCAGCAGGCCAGCAGCTTCGTAGGAGCACAAAAGCTGACGTTTGGGCCTAGGCCCTTCATCAGAAAAGAGGGATGGGGAGAGGGTTCTGGAAAAAAATAGGGAGAGAGGGGGAGGCAGACCGAAGATGGAGAGAAAAGAAGATAGGTGGAGAGGAGAGTATAGGTGGGGAGGTGGGGAGGGGATATGTCATTCCAGGGAAGACGGACAGGTCAAGGAGGCGGGATGAGGTAGTAGGTAGGAAATGGAGGTGCGGCTTGAGGTGGGAGGAAGGGATGGGTGAGAGGAAGAACAGGTTAGGGAGGCAGAGACAGGCTGGGCTGGTTTTGGGATGCAGTGGGGGGAGGGGATGAGCTGGGCTGGTTTTGTGATGCAGTGGGGGGGATTGAGATGCTGCTTGGCCTGCTGTGTTCATCCAGCTCCACACTTTGTTATCTTGGATTCTTCAGCATCTGCAGTTCCTATTATCACTCACACATTCACTCTCGATTCCTCCGATTGTTCCCACTCACTGGATGACAAGGATGCCGTACAATGCTTTGTAATGCATTAATGAAGGATTTAGGCTATACTACATGAGGACATTACCACAACATCATGTGGAAGGAACGATTAAAGTTGAGTTGAAATGTGGCAAATACTCAGATACAGCTCATTTTTAGCCAAATGTTCTAAATTTTTGTAGAATTGGTATATTTTAAGACGATAATCACTGTGGTAAATATAAACATTGGTATGTTATTAAATACAGATGTACAAACGGGGCAGAGTTTCTGTCACAATACCACAGTGATGCAGAATAATTGTCAGGAAGCTGAGATCAGAAAAATTGTAGTTTGGAGTAAGAGGAATGCATTCATAATTTTGATTTTTTTTAAATAATGAAGGAAGGAAATCTCCAAGTACCCAAAAAAATCAATAGCAGTAATATAAAATTCTGTAAAAAATGATTACACTACAGTTATTTTAAATGTTTTAACACTTTCAAGACTTGTTTTCAAATATACTTTTGAAATTTCAGAAACTAAATAAGCTTTCCACAATGCCTAATATAACAGTTTTGGTTGATACTGCTTTGTTCTGATTTTGTTTATACTTACAATTATTATAATTTGACAAGACATGCTATAAGCTAACATGCTCCAGGAGAGAGAGATAAAGCATACATTGCTCTACAAAAACTGTGCTTATTAACAGCCCTGATTGAAAATCAAAATTTATTTTAAAAAAACATATACTTTTGAGGAACATATAACTATAGTTGACAAACAGGGTTTCGTGAAACACGTAACTTTTTGGATGTAATATCCTGGCATTGTCAGTGTGCAGAAAGCCCATGCAGAATTATTTCATTTACAACTTCCAAAAAGTTGTATTTTTTTGATAAATTGTTCTCTGGATGGGTAAGAATTAATCAAGTTTCAATAAAGTAACTGCAGCAGCAAAAACAAGATCTTTAAAACCAAAAGGCCGTTCACAAGCCATCGTGACATTTGGAGATTCAGTCTTGGTATAATCACTCTGGCTTTGATGCCCATATCGTGGCTGAGGGGCTCAATACAGCCACATCCAAAACATAAGTTCAGCAGAATGAATCCAGCTCATAGACAATATTCTGAATGCTGCAGAAAATTCACCTGCAGTGCAGCTCTCTCTCTATCTCTCGGATTTGACTTTGTATCGAAGAACGAGGTAAGCCAGGAAACGCAAGATAATGAAGAAAATACCAAGGACGATGAAATCCATGTAAAGTTTTGCGTCCTGCACATCCATGACTTGCAGAACTTTCTTTGGTTCCTTAAAAGGGCAAAACCCAGTATTGCAGGTCAGATTTTTTCTGTCCAGTCCATATATTGACAAGATGACACCTTCAAAGCCATATCTGTATCAGTAAGAAAGATTCAACAAATGTCAATGTTACTCTTTTTAAAGTCAGTTGCTACAGAAGTGAGTTTTGCTCATATTATGTCACGGATCTCACTGAAATTGCCTGTGTGGATAGCTTTAACTATCCCATCATCACACGTGATCACCCTGACACCACCATCTAAATAGCCACATGGAGACATAAGTTGACACTTCCATTATAACCCAAATATCTGAAACTTAACTCTAGGTAAACACATAAGGGAGAAAGCACTTGCTAACTGGGTTATAACAAGTGGGTTGGAAGAAGCTCATGTACAGCATTAACAATGGCATACAGCTGATGGGCAAAACTGCCAGCTTCTCATAGAATCCCTACAGAATGGAAACAGGCCCAACAAGTCCACACTGCTGCTCCAAACAGCATCCCATTCCGACTCATTCCCCTACCCCTGCATTTCTCCATGTTTAACCCAAACATCCCTGGACACTACAGGCAATTTAGCATGGCCAATCCACCTAACCTGCATATCTTTGGGCTGTGGGAGGAAACAGAGTGTCCCCCCAGAGGAAACCCATGCAGGCACAGGGAGAATGTGCAATCTCCACATAGACAGTCGCCCGATTGAACCCAGGTCCCCGATGCTGTGAGGCAGCAGTGCTAACCACCGAGCCACCGTGCAATGTCAATGGGACATCAGTTAAAATCAGTACAGTTTACCTCAGCATCCTTGCATTTGCAGAGGGCTGGAGATGGGGAGAAAATTGGGCACGATTCCCACCCCAATCGCACGAACAAGGTGACAACTTGCATTTAGATAGTGCCTTTGACATAGCATAACATCAACTCCTCTTCCATAACCTTCAGTTACTGGAGCTTCTCAGGACTTCTTCCTCCTGCCCTGGCTGTTGGCTGATCAGCTGGTTTGCAAAACTGAGTCCCACCAACATCATGGGTTCAATTCCAACCCTGCCTGAGGGCTCTCCTTTCACCTGAAGAGTGGTAATCCTTTGGTTAAACCATCACCAGTTGTCTCTCTCTAACTGAACAGTCAGAGTGGGCAGTCTTAACCTTCATAGTTTCTGGTTGGAAATGGAGGAGGCAGGATTTGGAACTTTTCAAATATGAGGGGGAGAGGGACAAGTCCCATTTTTATAATAACTTCAAAAAAAAAGAAGTACCTTACATACGAGACGTAGGAGCTCCACTGTAGGTAGGTGGGGATGGTGTCAAAACTAACAAAAAATCCCGAGAACAGAAGCACAGGAATGGCAGTGACTGGGCCCACAAAGGTAGCAACCTGGAAGTGAACAAAGAGGGGAAACACAGCATGTAAATGAACAGCTCACAAAATTATGACAATCACAGTATAAGTCTGATAGAGAGTAAACTGATGAACCGCCAATGCATTCAGGGCATGGGTGCTGCACAACCCCTAGAAGTGATAAATCCACTGGCTCAAGCAACTCCCCCCCTTGGACTTGACCATTCCTTCGGCCCTGGCCTAACCGACTACCAGTGCCAACAACACCCCCCAAACACTCTCCACCCCAGGGTTTCATGTTTCGTTGGCCTAGTTTACTCTCCTTGCCCCAACCATCTTCCTCTATCCCCACCCTCTTCGACTCTCCACCCTCCGCCTGACTGCCCCCTTCCACTCCCCTCTCTTGTGACTTTTTCTCCGCATGGGAACATGTATCCTCGGTTCAGTCATAAGCCCAACCTGCTTAATCTCCCACACACTCTGCAACTGTGCCAACTGCGCCAACTGCTTAGTTGGTTATAGGTTCCAAATCTCTATGTGGTTTCAGATGGCAGATAACAGGAAACAACTGAAGATCATGGACGTTCACCAGCTTAAAGCAAAATTTAAAGACTGTGAGCTGACTTAACCTAAGGGGACTGGTCAGCTCAGCTGGTTGGGCAGATGGTTTGCAACATAAAGTGATGCCAGCAGCATGGCTTCAATACTCATGCCAACTAAGGGGTGCCATGAAGGATTGCTGTTCTCAATGACTCTCTTCATTTGAGGCACAGTGACTCTCAGGTTAAACCATCACCAGTCACTTATCACCAATTCAAAAGCCGCTCTGGGTCTACGGCAGCTTTACCTTTATTTCCTACACAATAAAAATTCCACCTGAGTTCCCCTCACCAGATATTGTTCCTTGGTAAGTTACAGCACCAATAAGGCATAGCATTCAACATTGCAAGTTCTGACTGAGTACAGAAGGAAAAACCATTTCCAATGATAAAAGAGTTGATAAAGACAGGACACAGACATGAGATGATTGTCAAGAAGAATCAGAACTGAGAGGAAGATTTAAAAACAAAATGCAGAGAGTTGTGATCATCTGCATTGTGTTGCCTGAAAGGGTAAAGGAAGTGGATTTAATTGTCAGTTTCACAATGCAACAGGGTAAACACCTGAAAGGAAAAAATTGCAGTTTTTTGGAGAAAGTGTACAAGTGTTAGAAGCTAATTTGAAAGCACTTGAAACAGACTTGAAGGGACGAATGGCCTCTGTGTTATTCTCTGGTTGATGATCTGGAAGTGGTCACTCGGTGCATGAAGGGAGACCAGTACCTGTAAAGATGTGGATGCAGCTCCAATCAGGAGTCCAAGTGACTGTGCCACCAATGCAGTTGCTGTGGCCAGACTGGCAAACAAGAGGAAGCGTGAAGCCTCGGGAGGCTGGGATGTCATCCAGTAGACAATACTGCAGTATACAATCGGACAGATCACCTACAGGAATGGAGAATACCAATTTTAGCACCAGGATCAACCAATATTCCCATCATAATTCCATCACCTCACCTTGCGTTTCAAGTTTTACATCATTCAACTTCACTGGTGTTACTGAAATGTTACTACTCGAACTGCAGACATTTCAGTGCACAATAGCGTCCTCAGAACAGCACTGTCCCATTTGACAAAAGGGACAGTTCACAGCATTCACTGAGTTGCAAGAATAATGGACAAGCTGGATTACTGTTTGGATCTGGCTTTGATGAACTGCTGTCTTTTTACAGAATCTCTACAGTTCAGAAGCAGGCCATTCTGCCCATTGAATCTACGCCAACCCACCGAAGAGTATTCCATTCAGACTCATCCCCCTGATTTACACACCCCAGGACACCATGGCAGTCCACCTAACCTGCATATCTTTGAACTGTGGGATGAAACTGGAGCACCCAGCAGAAACGCATGTAGACACAGAGAGAACATGCAAACTCCACAAGGACTGATGCTCGATGCCAGAATTGAACCTGGGTCCCTAGACCTGAGAGGCAGCAGTGCTAACCACTGAGCCATCCTTTCCTTTCTCTCGTCATGACAAGTGGACATTGCTGGCAAGGTCAACATTTATTGCTCATCTCTAATTAAAATAGGTCTGGAGTCACATGTAGCACTGACCACGGAAGGGCAGCAATTTCCTTCCTTGATGGACATTAATGAATCAGATTCCTTTTTCCAACAAATGACAACAGTCCCATGGTCATCATTCTACTTAATTCCAGATATTATATTGAATTTAAACATCACCATCTACCACAGTGAGTTTTGACCCCTGGTCCCAAGAGTGTTAGCCTGGGTTTCTGGATTAGTAGTCTAGAAATGAAGCCATTAGGCAAATACTTCCCCCGAAGAATATAATACATGCAAGAAGCAGGGGAGAGAAAGTAAGTTGCTGGTGTTGCAAAGTTGAGTAGAGTATTTGATTTTGTAAAATAATAGGGGGAAGAGTGTGTGGTCCCTTTAAAAGATGATGTGTTTTTTAGGCTTGATGGTTAAAAAAATATCCTGTCTGCAGGTAGCAGCAGATGCAGAGTTCTTGAAATTGAAACACTGTATCCAAAGGCTACATTTCAAGCAGGCCAAGCAGCATTTTTACTGAGACAACAGGTTTTTGACTTTACACAATTATTTTAAATCAGGCCCCAGATACTTTTGATAACCGAGAACCAACCCTACTGTAAAAAACTGACAGACGTTTAAGGGCACAAAAGAAGTGGCCATTTGAAAATCGGGGTGAGAGTGAACTGCCATCTGAAGAGAAATTCACTGGCTTGCACAGAAATCTCTCAGCTCTCAGAGTATGCACCATCTAAATAAAAGGTACTACAGCACTCTTAGCTAATATATTCCTGACGCAAGAATTTGACAGAGAAAGGTATTTCTGAATGGAAAACAGTGGCAAAGGCAAAAAACAATCTTGAAGGCTTATCCTGACTGTAATTTTGAGAGACTAAGTTTTAATTCATTTTCTTCTTATTACTTTGCTTTATAAAAGTGGGACTTATATTTATTGGACTAGCATACCATTGGAATTTTGCTTTATTCAGGAAGAGTTAGTAGTTAAGGGAAGAACTGTTTAGTTTGTTAGTAGTCCTGTAAATGTGTTCACTGTTAGAGTTAGATATAATAAATTGTTACTTGTTGCTTATAAAGTGAGTATCAGCAATTTCTTTCATTTAGCCTCTCTATAACAGATTGGGTATACGAGGCAGACTGTACCACTGTTGAGTGAGGGAGACTGAGGCTAAGATACTGAAGCATTTCTATTGGCCTGGATTACATAAAGATGTGGTTGAATTTTGCCATACCTGGCATACGTGTAAGAAAGCCACAGGCAGTTATAAAACCAGCACCTTTTGTGCCAATTCCCACATTTGAAGAACCTTTCACACTGGTCATGATTGATTGCGTAAGTCCCCTTCCTAAAACCAAAAGTGGGAACCGTATTTGTTGACCATAATGGATGTACCTACCAGACTTCCAGAGGCAATTCCATTGCGGAATGTCAGGGCTAAAAAGGTTGTGGGAGTGTTACTTGCTTTCTTTACCTGTTATGGACTACTCAGGGAGATTCAGTCAGACCGAGGGTCCAATTTTACTGCCAAACCATTCGAGATGGTCATGGATAGTTTAGGCATCAAACACTAAGTCCAGTGCGTAACATCCTGATTCCCAGGGAGCATTGGAAATGTGGCATCAGACCTTAAGGACCATGTTGCCAAAATTACCCAAATGATTAAGATAAAGGTATCCCATTTATTGTGGTTGTTAAGGTTGGTTGGCTCGTTGAGCAGGTTTGTTGTTTCGCAGATATTTCATTACCATGCTTGGTAACATTCTCAATGAAGTGTCGGTGTGCTTTTCCAGCTGGCTTTTAACCTCTGGGGTCCATTTAGATGAACTGCCTCACTTCCAGGTTTCCTTCATAGTGGAATGTATATGGGGTTGAGTTCTATGTGTTTATTAATAGCATGCTTCATGGAGTGCCGTGCTTCCAGGAATTCTCGTGCCTGTCTCTGCCGAGCCTGCCCCAGGATCTTGGTGTTGTCCCAGTCGAAGTGGTGGTTCTCCTTGTCCATGTGGATTGAGATGAGTGAGTATTGGTCGTGTCTTTTTGTAGCCAGTTGGTGCTCATGTACTCTTGTTGTTAGTTTCCTTCCTGTATGTGCAATGTAGTGTTTCTCATAGTCTCTGCAGGGGATCTTGGAGATGACATTGGGCTTGTCCATGGCAGGAAGTGGGTCCTTAGTTTGGGTGAGCAGTTGTCGTGGGGTTGACATGGGCTTGTGTGCCACTCTGATGCCCAGCGGTCGTAGGAGTCTTGCAGTGAGTTCTGACCTGTTTCTGATGCAGGGTAGTGTGATGAGTGTGTCAGGGCGTGTAGTATCTTTCTGATGCTGCTCGTGTGGGCATCTTCTGACCCAATTCTTTGGATATCCGTTATCCTTGAAAACCTGGAAGAGGTATTCCTCCTCCTCTTGGCGTAGTTCCATGTTGCTGCAGTGTGTTCTTGTCCTTTTAAATAGTATTGCACGCAGCTTCGTTTGTGTGTGTTGCGATGGCTACTATTGAGGTTCAGTACCAGGTCTGTGTGTGTGGCCTCTTGGTGTACTTTCATTTGCAGTTCCCCATTTGTCTTGTGCTCTACCATGACGTCCAGGAATGGGAGCTATTTGTTCTTCTCCTCCTCTCTAGTGAATTTTCTTCCACAAAGCATGCTATTAATAAACACCTTGAACTCGACCCCATATACATTCCACTAAGAAGGAAACCCGGAAGTGAGGCAATCCATCTCAACGGACCCCAGAGTTTAAAAACCAGGCGGGAAAACACACCGGCACTTCATCAGAGGCTGCACTGAGGATGTTACCCAGCACGGTAACGAAACATCTGCTAAACAAGAAACCAGTTCAGCGAGTCAACCAACCTCAACAACCACAACCCGAGCTACAAATCTACTCCAAATCTTACTTTCCCATTTATACTATTTGCTGATAGAGATGCTCCAAATGAATCGACTAAGTTGACTCCGTTTGAATTAATATTCGGACATGAAGTAAGAGGGCCTATAAAATTAATTAAGGAACAGTTGTTAGGTCCAAAGTTAGAGATCTCACAGTTAGCTTATGTATCCAAGATGACAGAAAGATTAAACAGAGTCGGTGAATCAGCTAGACAACATTTGAAGGTGGCACAGCATCTAATGAAGCAAGAAGCAGATAAGAAATGTAAAACTATATTCATGCCCGCAGGGATAAAGTATTGGCACTGTTACCAGTGTTAGGAGGTCCCTTCAAAGCAAGGTTTAGTAGTCCCTGCCAGGTTGAGAAGAAGTAAAGTCAGGTGAATTATCCGGTAAAGATGCCAAATAGGAAAGAAGTTTATCAGATATGTCATGCAAACATGCTGAAGCCTTACCATGACAGGGAAAGGGAACTGGAGAAACAGGTATTAGTTACTGCCATTCAGAGTGAGGATTCAGAGCTGGATTTGTGAATATTGATATGCCTCAGAATAAATTAAAGAAGGAGGAAGTTCTTAAAGAATGGGATGGGTCATAGGCTGTCTGACCCAGGAACAGAGAACTGAATTGAAAGGTATTTTGCAGCACTATGAGAACATACGTAAAAATAGAATGGGGAGGACTAATATCATTGCACATGAGGTTGACATGGGGAATGCTTTTCCAATAAAAGAACGCCCCTACAGCCTTAATCATCTCAAAGCAGCATGGGTATAGAAGGAAGTGGTCACAATGCTCCAAGATGACATCATTGAACTAAGTCAAAGCGAGCGGAGGTCGACAATTGCATTGGTTCCCAAACCTATGGTACTCAAAGATTCTGTGTAGATTATCAGAAAATCAACACCACGACTAAATCAGACTCATTCCCAATTTGAAGGCTGGAGAATAGTGTGGAAAAAGGTGAATAAACCACTTATATCACGAAGTTGGATTTACTTTGCAGTTACTGGCATATACCTTTGTCAGAGAGCGCGAAAGAAATCTCTGCTTTTGAAACCCCAAATGGGCTGCCCTGTGGAATGAAGAGCCCACCAGCCACATTTCAAAGATTAATGAACAGTGTTGTTGTAGGATTGAATAACTGTGCCATCTATATACATGACTTAGTGATCTTCAGTCATTCGTGGACAGATCACATGGTGAATTTGGCAGAGCTCTTTGAAAGTCTACAGAAGGGAAACTTGGTCACAAAGTTGTTAAAGACAGAATTCACAAAGGCAGAAGTGACATTCTTAGGCCACAACATTGGACACAGGCAGATGATACAAAGGAACGTGAAAATGAAGGCCACTTAGGAATTTCCAAGACCATCCTCGAAGAAGGAAGTGCTATGATTTTTAGGACAAGAAATTTGTATAAAACTTTAGTAGCATGGTGGCACTGCTGACGGATTTGTTAAAGAAGAACATGAAATTTCATTTGACAGAACAATGCCAGGAGGCATTTGAGTATTTTCAAGTCAGGAGTGGGATGGAATACTCCCCACTTGCCTGGACAAGTGCAGCCCCAACAACATTCAAGAAGCTTGATACCATCTAAGACAAAACAGCCAACTTGATTGGCACTGCCCCCACAAGCATCCACTCCCTCCACCACTGACACTCAGTAGCAGCATTGTGTACCATCAGAATGCAGAATTTCACTGCAGAAATTCACCAAAGATCCTCTGATAGCACCTTCCAAACCGACGGCCATTTCCATCTAGAAGGACAAGGGTAGCAGATATATGGGAACACCACCACTGACAAGTTCCCCTGCAAGTTACTTATCATTCTGACTTGGAAATATATTGCCATTCCTTCACTGTTGCTGGGTCAAAATCCTGGAATTCCCTCCCTAATAGTAACCTACTGCAGGTGGAGTGTAGTAGTTCAAGACGGCAGCTCACCGCCACCTTCTCAAGGGCAACTAGGAATGGGCAAGAAATGCTGGCCAGCCAGCAATGCCCACATCCCACAAAAATGAATAGAATAGAATGTTAGGGCAGTGTCGACCACCTCACCAGTTTTAGCCAAGCTAAATTTCTTCAAACACTGTAAAGTCGCTATTGGTGCATGTGATGCAAGAGTTGGAGCTGCGTTATTACAGGAGGATGATTGTGGAATTGAAAGGCCAATTGGTTTTTTTTTAAAAACTCAATATCCACCAGAGAAATTATTCAACCATTAAAAAAGAGTTACTGAGTTTGATACTGGCCTTACAATATTTTAATATTTATGTTGCAAACAATATTTCAGAGATGGTTGTGTACATTGATCACAACCCATTGCCATTTTTGGAAAAATTTAAGGACAAGAACACCAGGCTATTTTGTTGGAGTCTTATGTTACAATTATTTAATTTACAGATTGTACATGTTGTGGGTCGTGAAAATATTATTGCAGATGCATCATTGCAGGTTTAAAAGGAAAACGTGCCTGCAAGGTAGAAATGGTCGTGTTCAATGTTATATTTCTACATGGAATTAGTATGAAATGTGTAACTTTAGATTAAAACCTATGGATCTAATAATAATTACAATTTAGAGAAAAAGAATGCAGATATCTTTTCATAATGACGGTTTATTTTTTTTCTTGGGGGGGAGGTGTTACGAAGTTGGACAGAGTATTTGATGTTTCTAATATGATAGGAGGGAAGAGTGTATGGTCCCTTTAAAAGAAGATGTGCTTTTTAGGCTTGGAGATTAACAAAAATGTCTGCAGGCAGCAGCAGATGCCCAGAGAGATCTTGAAATTGAAATATTGTATCCAAAGACTGTACCGTTGGCAGGCAAAAAGCAGCAATTTTACTAAGACAATATGTTTTTGAATTTACACAATTAACTCAAACAAGGCCCTAGATACCAAAACCCAATTAAATTTAAATCTGATGGTTTTGACAACCTAGAACAAATCCTATTGTAAGAAATTAATTGGTCATCAAGGGAATAAAAGAAGTGGCCATTTGAAAATCAGGGTGAGAGTGAACTGCCATCTGAAGAGAAAATCACTGGCTCGCACAGAAATCTCACAGAGTATGCATCAGCTAAATAAAAGCACAATACACTCTTAGCTAATATATTGCTGACGCAAGAATTTGACGGAGAAAGGTGTTCCTGCATGAAAAACAGCAGAGAAGGCAAAGAACGTTCCGGAAGACTTATCCTGGCTATACTTTTGAGAGACTAAGTTTTAATTTAATTTTTACTTATTACTTTGTTTTATATAAGTGCCACTTGTATTTTTTGGAACAGCATACCATTAGAATTTTGTTTTATTTGGGAACAGTCAATAGTTAAGGGGGGAACTGTTCGGTTTGTTAGTAGTTCTGTAAATTTGTTCACGGTTAGAGTTAGATAAACAAATTGTTGCTTGTTGCTTACGAAGTGAGTATCAGAGATTTCTTTCATTTAGCCTCTCCTTTATAACAGATTGGGGGTGAGAGGGAAGTTATGCCACTTTTCACATTTCCTTTAACAGATTACGAGGAGAGGTGATCTTCTCTGGGTGTTTCGGTTTTAATGATCAGAGAAGTGTTGGGATTAGATTGAAGCATCAAAAGAATCTTCAACTTATTTTGTCGAACAACACAAATACAAGCAAATATGACTAAATAGGCACACTCAGCAAGTGAGACAGCCATTCGACAAAAATATAAACTTCTCCACCAAACTCAATCCAATAAACTTAACCCCAGCCTAACCTTTTTTTAAAAAACTGTTGCTTTTAGGCGTTTACATATACACATTCTGGAAGGGAGTCCTTTTTAATGTTGGGTCTGGCTGCATATGTCACAGCTGTGGACCTTGTACATCCCTACCAAAAATCGGTCTGGAGGATTCAGGTGGTGCAGTGGCAGCGTCCCTACATCTGAGAAAGGAGGCCATGGTTTAAGTCCCATTGGCTCCAGAGGTGTGTAATAATGTCGAGGAGCAGCTTGATGTAGGAAATAAAAACATCCATCCCAGTCCAAGTATAAGCATTGCTGACAGTTGTGTACTAAGGCTCATCAGACAAACAAGGACACTGCCTTGGTACCTACACTATCTTCTGTCTTGACAAAGCGACATGACTCCACCTAATACTCTGTGGCTACTTAGTTCTCTCTCTAAACATACAGAATAGAGTTCTTTGGTTAAACACAACTGACTGGTGCCAGAACAACTTTCTTCTCATTTCCCTATGTTTTGTAAACCAAAACCCACCAACTCTGTTTAGAAATAACAGGAACTGCTGATGCTGGAGAATCTGAGATAACAAAGTGTGGAGCTGGATGAAGGGTCTGGGCCCGAAACGTCAACTTTCCTGCTCCTAAGCTGTTGCCTGACCTGCTGTGTTCATCCAGTTCTACACCTTGTTAATGAAATGTGAAGCTGGATGAACACAGCAGGCCCAGCAGCATCTCAGGAGCACAAAAGCTGACGTTTCGGGCCTAGACCCTTCATGAGAGAGGGGGATGGGGTGAGGGTTCTGGAATAAATAGGGAGGGAGGGGGGGGGGGCGGACCGAAGGTGGAGAGAAAAGAAGATAGGTGGAGAGGAGAGTATAGGTGGGGAGGTAGGGAGGGGATAGGTCAGACCAGGGAAGACGGACAGGTCAAGGAGGTGGGATGAGGTTAGTAGGTAGGAGATGGAGGTGCGGCTTGGGGTGGGACGAAAGGATGGGTGAGAGGAAGAACATGTTAGGGAGGCAGAGACAGGTTGGACTGGTTTTGGGATGCAGTGGGTGGAGGGGAAGAGCTGGGCTGGTTGTGTGGTGCAGTGGGGGGAGGGGACGAACTGGGCTGGTTTTGGGATGCGGTGGGGGAAGGGGAGATTTTGAAGCTGGTGAAGTCTACATTGATACCATTGGGCTGCAGGGTTCCCAAGCAGAAGATGAGTTGCTGTTCCTGCAACCTTTGGATGGCATCACTGTGGCACTGCAGGAGGCCCATGATGGACATGTCATCTAAAGAATGGGAGGGGGAGTGGAAATGGTTTGCGACTGGGAGGTGCAGTTGTTTATTGCGAACGGAGCAGAGGTGTTCTGCAAAGCGGTCCCCAAGCCTCCGCTTGGTTTCCCCAATGTAGAGGTAGCCACACCGGGTACAGTGGATGCAGTATACCACATTGGCAGATGTGCAGGTGAACCTCTGCTTAATGTGGAAAGTCATCTTGGGGCCTGGGATAGGGGTGAGGGAGGAGGTGTGGGGGCAACTGTAGCACTTCCTGCGGTTGCAGGGGAAGCTGCCGGGTGTGGTGGGGTTGGAGGGCAGTGTGGAGCGAACAAGGGAGTCACGGAGAGTGTGCTCTCTCCGGAAAGCAGACAGGGGTGGGGATGGAAAAATGTCTTGGGTGGTGGGGTCGGATTGTAGATGGTGGAAGTGTCGGAGGATGATGTGTTGTATCCGGAGGTTGGTGGGGTGGTATGTGAGAACGAGGGGGATCCTCTGGGGGCGGTTGTGGCGGGGGCGGGTTGTGAGGGATGTGTTGCGGGAAATGCGGGAGACGCGGTCAAGGGCGTTCTCGACCACTGTGGGGGGAAAGTTGTGGTCCTTGAAGAACTTGGACATCTGGGATGTGCGGGAGTGGAATGCCTCCTCCTGGGAGCAGATGCAGCGGAGGCAGAGGATTTGGGAATAGGGGATGGAATTTTTGCAGGAGGGTGGGTGGGAGGAGGCGTATTCTAGGTAGCTGTGGGAGTCGGTGGGCTTGAAATGGACATCAGTTACAAGCTGGTTGCCTGAGATGGAGACTGAGAGGTCCAGGAAGGTGAGGGATGTGTTGGAGATGGCCCAGGTGAACTGAAGGTTGGGGTGGAAGGTGATGGTGAAGTGGATGAACTGTTCGAGCTCCTCTGGGGAGCAAGAGGCGCCGCCGATATAGTCATCAATGTAAAGGAGGAAGCGGTGGGGTTTGGGGCCTGTGTAGGTGCAGAAGAGGGACTGTTCCACGTAACCTACAAAGAGGCAGGCATCGCTGGGGCCCATGCGGGTGCCCATGGCCACCCCCTTAGTCTGTAGGAAGTGGGAGGAATCGAAAGAGAAGTTGTTGAGGGTGAGGACGAGTTCGGCTAGGCGGATGAGGGTGTCAGTGGAGGGGGACTGGTCGGGCCTGCGGGACAGGAAGAAGCGGAGGGCCTTGAGGCCATCTGCATGCGGAATACAGGTGTATAGGGACTCGACTTCCATGGTGAAAATGAGGTGTTGGGGGCCAGGGAATTGGAAGTCCTGGAGGAGGTGGAGGGCGTGGGTGGTGTCACGGACGTAGGTAGGGAGTTCCTGGACCAAAGGGGAGAAGTTCGGTGGGGCAGGAGCAGGCTGAGATGATGGGTCGACCAGGGCAGGCAGGTTTGTGGATTTTGGGAAGGAGATAGAAACGGGCCGTGCGGTGTTGGGGAACAATGAGGTTGGAGGCTGTGGGTGGGAGGTCCCCTGAGGTGATGAGGTCATGAATGGTGTTGGAGATGATGG
The DNA here is from genome assembly GCF_030684315.1 of Stegostoma tigrinum. Classification (NCBI taxonomy): domain Eukaryota; kingdom Metazoa; phylum Chordata; class Chondrichthyes; order Orectolobiformes; family Stegostomatidae; genus Stegostoma; species Stegostoma tigrinum. Next base: position 8,304,003 of record NC_081385.1, on the reverse strand, counting down.
TTTGGTGTCCCTCTTCCGCACCTACACAGGCCCCAAACACCAGCTCTTCCTCCATTACATTGATGACTGTATCGGCACCGCCTCTTGCTCCCCAGAGGAGCTCGAACAGTTCATCCACTTCACCAACACCGTCCACCCCAACCTTCAGTTCACCTGGGCCATCTCCAGCACATCCCTCACCTTCCTGGACCTCTCAGTCTCCATCTCAGGCAACCAGCTTGTAACTGATGTCCATTTCAAGCCCACCAACTCCCACAGCTACCTAGAATACACCTCCTCCCACCCACCCTCCTGCAAAAATTCCATCCCCTATTCCCAATTCCTCCGCCTCCGCCGCATCTGCTCCCAGGATGAGGCATTCCACTCCTGCACATCCCAGATGTCCATGTTCTTCAAGGATTTAACCTACACCTTGTTATCTTGTTTCTGTTTAGAGTATAGTTCCACCTGCAGCATTTATCTGCATAGCAGCCTCAGGGTTTTCTTGCTTCGAAAAGCTGGGTCAGGTGTTCAAACAACTTTTGTTAAGCACACACAGGTTAAGTGGCAGAAGTAAAGAACCTGAAATCCACTTCTAACTAAAATAAAAACTCTACATTTTAAACTCTTAGTGGAATCCACAATAGGATAATTATAACAATAGATACAACAACAGCAGAAATAGGAGAAGGTGTAGGCCATTTGGACCGTCAAGCCTGCTCCATCATTCAGTAAGATCATGACTGATCTCTTCGTGGACTCAGCTCCATTTACCTGACCGCTCACCATAACCCTTAATTCCTTTACTGTTCAAAAATCTATCTTTGCCTTAAAGACGTTAAATGAGGAAGCCTCAACTGCTTCACTGGGCAGGGAGTTCCACAGTTTCACAATCCTTTGGATGAAGAAAATCCTCCTTAACTCAGGCCTAAATCTGCTCTCCCTTATTTTGAGGCTGCGACCCCTAGTCCGAGTGTCACCTGTCAGAGGAAGCAACTTCGCTGCTCCTGTCTTATCTATTCCCTTCATAATTTTGTACGTTTCTATGAGACCCACTCTTATTCTTCTATATACCCAATAGCTTGGTGTATGGCACATCAAAATCGAGAGGCTGAATGAGCTTTGCCTCTACATAGGTGCTTCACTGTTTTTACATTATCAAATTAATGTTTATTCAATGGCAAAAGTGAATAGATACTTAAACACCACATACTTGAAAAGGAACATCTGCCATAGTTTTAGCCAAGTAGTAAGCCTTCAGGCTATACCAGTAGTTGAGGTGTTCTCTCAGAAAAACAGACATCTCCAGTGGAACTAATGTGAGAGAGAAAAACACGAAGTGAGATTTTTCTGTGTGTGTGTAATAAGTAACTAATAAAGATTAGTATTTGTTTATAGTTCTATTTTCTAGATCAATACTTAAGGAAAACATTGATAGGAAATAATTGTGGAGTCATTATGCCACTGAAGGAGGCCATTCTGCCCTCTGAGTCCATACTGTCTCCAGTCTGACTAGAGTCAGAAGGCACACAACCCTAGATCGTAGTCCAACAGGTTAATTTGAAGTCACAAGCTATCGTAACGCTGCTCCTTCTTCAAGTGAAGTTAAAAGTGTTTTTCAATGACTCCTTTTTTGCATACTCAATAAATACACATTTTCCAATGTACTGAGTTTAAATTTGAACTGTGCTAGGAGTGCTGTGTGGTCAGAACTACTGTTTTAAGTTCAGACTTTAAACAAGAACAGCTATTATCTTTATAAGATCGCTGCAAAGGGTACTACCGTACCATTTTGATGAAGGGCAGGAGTGTTCACACCTCTCCGCTAACCAATATTTCTCCCTCAATCAACACCAATGAACAAACCTGGTGAATAGCACATTACCGCTTATGGGATGCCACACTCTATCAGTCTTCTGGTGCTGTTCTACAGTAGTTACTGCAGTTTGCAAGTATTTAATTGGTTGTAAATTGCTCCTGCATGCCCTAAGTGTAAATATGCACAGTTGTTGAGTATGTCAATGTTAAGTTTGGAAGTGTATGTGTGTGATGTCTGTCTCTGTCTACAAAGGCTTGCACGTGTGAAATGATTAGGTTCCAATTCTACCCTTCGTCACCAGGTTATTTAGGGTTGAATGACGAGATTGTGAATGGTGCTGTAAAAATAAATGTTCTTTTCCCCTGATAATTTTAAGCAGTTCCACTCACAAGAAGAAAACAGTTTCAAAGACTGAAACACAGAATCCCTATAGAGTGGAAGCAGGCCATTTGGCCCAGCAAGTGCACGCCAACCCTCCGAAAAGCACCCTTCCCCCAGGCCTGTAACCCTACAGTTCCCATGGCTAATCTACCTAGCTTGCACACCTCCTGGACACTATGGGTAATTTATTATGGTCAATTCACCTAACCTGTACATCTTTGGATTGTGAACGAAACTGAAGCACCCACTGGAAACCCATGCAGACACGGAGAGAATGTGCAAACTCCACACAGACAGTCGCTCAACAGTGGAACCAAAACCAGGTTCCTGGCACAGTGAGACAGCAGTGCCAACCACTGAGCCACCGTGTTACCCTTGAAGGTTACAATCAAACAGGATTACAATAACATTTCTCCTTACAGGTCAAGACTGTCGGCATCAGAGCAGCAAACATGAGGAACAGCATGGAGAAGAAGAGGCATCCTGTGTTGTTGAATACTTTCTCTGCTTCATCACCGATGTTCAGGTACAGCAAACCAATGAGGACTCCAATGCAGATGTGAGACATGAATCGTAAATGGGTCAAAACCTACAGGAGACAAGACAATAGAGTCCATTGTGAGGCTCAAAGAGGCACATGGTCCAATACATCTCTCTTACACACACACACACACACACACACACACACACACACACAATAATACATTTCATTTTCCAATATTCTTCTAATCTTGCAGAACTTCTATCTCAGTACAGTTTCCTGACATCTTCCTTGAGCATGGAAGTTCAGCAAGTGAAAGTTGGACTGATTACAGAAGATGTGTGAAACACTCAATAAGTCTGGCAGCAGGTGTGGGAAGAGTAACTGAACTTCCATTTCAGGTTCATAACTTTCCACCAGAAACTGGGTCAAGCTGGTGATGAGTATTTATTGAAGAGAGAGTTAGTGTAAAGAAAGGTTCAGGAAAAGAAAAACTCTAGGGAAAAATCTGAGAATATGGGCTGGAAGAAGTATTTCAATTCTGAACAGTAATGAGTACATCCTCTATGGCATCATTGACCATTTCCTTTCTTAGCTGTCACACCTCCATTTCCTGCAGCACTGCATTTGCTTAGAAGTTGTGCAGCTCAAACATTTTTGCAGTTTTGATGAAAGATCATTGATACAAAATGTGACATCAGTTTCTATTTTAATCGAGCATTTACTGTTTTTTAAATCAGATTTTCAGCATTATTTTACCTCTGGTTGAAGGATTAGGTAGCATCCTGCCTCTGAGCCAAAGGTGTAAATCATACTTTGGGTCAATGAAGGTGCACTAACAATATGGTCAAATGGGTTGATGAGCAATGCCAGGGGTTATCAGTGAGAGTGGGAGAGATTCCTGATCAGCTGTGTGATGGAAAGGTTGGGGGCTCCATCCATAGCTCCAGACTACAACACGCATGTTGCCACGACAACCTGGACTCCCCAAGTGAACTGTAACACATCACTACCAATGAGGGCGACAGTGGACTGTGGGATTTCAATCTCAGTGAAAACACTGAGATTCTGCCTTTCTCGGAGAACGCCACAGTCAGATGCTGAAACTCTGTGTATTTCCAAATATAGGGAAGAGGGTCGGGACGGTAACAGCATCTTTTATCACATTCCCTCCCTGAACAAAAGAAAGCTGAAGTGAATTGTAAGCAACCCACCCCCTGCATATCGATCGATCCCCACCCTATTACTGAAATTAACTCGTCATTCTTAAAGTGAGCAACACATCCAGCTGACCTTACCATGTCTCGCAGTATGGAAATGAAGGTCCTTCTGAAGAGGATATAAAACTGAACAAAGGAGCTTATTGCAAAAGTGCAGCTCTCAATGGGACCTGCATCCTGTACAGACAAAGACAAAAAATCAGAAGGGCATGCAAATTTCTATATTTTTGCTTACATTCAGTTTTTGGCATTCAGTTTAATTTGTCATGTATGCAGCCTAGTGCAGGCAAGAGCTTTCCTAGGCCAGCAATGACTGCCCTTCAAAACATGTTGGCCTTTCCATGTTTCTACATCCTTATCAACACCTATGACATCTTCTCTCTACAGTGCAGTAGTGGGAGTGAGTGACACTGGTCAGGAGATAACGAGGTGTAGAGTTGGATGAACACAGCAGGCCAAGCAGCATCAGAGCAGCAGGAAAGCTGACGTTTCGGGCCTGGGCCCTTCTTCAGAAACGGGGGAGGGAAAGGGGATTCTGATTATAAATAGAGAGAGGGGGAGATGATGGAAGGTGGAGAGAGGAGCAGATAGGTGGACACAATGCTGTTTTTTTTGCATTAGGCACGAATTAGGAGCAGAAGTAAGCATTAACACCCTCTGAAATTCCATTAGATATAATTGTGCATGACCCTTGAGCTTGACCCCACTTTCTTGTCTGATTCCCAAATCTCTTGATTTCCTTGGGCCCCAAATCTAACAATCCCAACTCTCAAACAACTCAAAGACTGAACTTATAAAACCCGCTGGGGGTAAGGATTTCAAACATCCTCAGCCCTTTGTGTGAAGGCATTTCTCCTCATCTCAATCCAAAATGGCCACCCCTTTATCCTCAACCTGTGACTCCCAGTTCTAGGCTCTAGCAGTTAGGGGGATTACTTGTCCAAGCTACCCTGTCAAGCTCACTTAGAATCTGAGATGTTTCAGTGATATTGGTGCTCATTCTTCTATACTCTTTGCAATTCCTGAAGTATTAAACAGAGACCCTGTCTGTCCTCCTCAGTGGACATGAAAGATCTCACCGTAATATCTGGAAGACAACCAGGGGAATTCTCCACCAGTGGAGATCTGCCTGATGTCATCCAACACCACAAAATCAGATGATCTGGCCAGAGATGATTCTGCCATTTGTGGGAGCTTGTTGTACAGGTGAGGAGGTGAGAATAGGTGCTATGTATATTTATGTCATGGGACAAGGGTGTTTCTAGCTGGCTAGCATTTGTTGCCCCTTGAGAAGCTGGTGTTTCGCTGCGTTCTTTGAACTGCTGCAGTCCATGTGCAGTAGGTAGACCCACAATGTTGTTAGGGAGGGTTATCAGGATTCTGGCCCAGTGACAATGAAGGAACTGTAACATATGACCGTAAGATACAGCAGTAGAATTATGCCATTCGGCCCACTGAGTCTATTCCAACATTTGATGATGGATAATATAGCACTCAACACCATTCTCCTGCTTTCTGCCCATTACCCTTAGATTTCCAAGTCAGAATGGTGAATGGCTTGGAGGGAACCTGTAGTATTTAGGGTCATGTATTCATTTATTGAGTATTTTCTAAATACATTATCACAGAATATGGAACATTGCGATTTATTGTCACTGGAACCCATTGAAAACTTGACCCAGCTGAAGTCCACCTCTCTCTTGTTCCTTATGGTATCAAGAAATTCTTGATTCTCACTGGATTACCGTCAGGCTCTGGGATTTCCAGCTTGAAGGATCGCCCCCTTTGGATGGGTTCTTCTTTTCTGCCATGGTGCACATTCCATCTTGAACAGCCTTGAACAGCAGAGGGTTCAAATCTCCGTATTCCCCCGAGGCAACTTCAATAACTGTGCAAGCAAGTGAAAGGCATGGTCAGATTGAAAAGGACAACATTTAATGGTCAATAAAATACTGCAGCAGGTGAAGTGGGGAGTGGATTAATCCAGGTATATAGACTCTCACAAAATCCCCTGCAGTATAGAAAGAGGCCATTTGGCCTATTAAATCTGCACTGGCCCTTTGAAGACCATTCTACTCAGACCTACCACGGTTTTTACCATGGCCAATTCACCTAATCTGTACATCCTTAGACACTACAGGCAATTTAGCGTGGCCAATCTATCTAAAATGTACTAAACCTCCAGGAAGCTGCAGTACCCAGTGGAAACCCCACAAAACCAAGGGGATGGTGCAAATTCCACAAAGACAGTTGCCCGAGGGTGAAATCTAATACCGGACACTGGTACTGTGAGGCAGCAGGGCTAATCACTGAGCTGCCGCGTCACCCTAAGTCCTGTCCCCACAAAGACCAAGCCCAGAGAACACATGGAAGAGAAACTTTGCACCAGTGATTTGAACCCAGTACACACAGGAAAGGAGCACTTCTTGGTTCATTCACAAAATTTGAGTGCCCCTGGCTAGGCCAGCTGGCCACTCCCTCATTGCCTAGGGGGCAAGCACATTGCTGTGGCTTTGGGGTCACATTTGGGCCAGACCCGTAAGAACAGCAGTTTCCTTTCCGAAGGGGTATATCCATCCGGTTAACAAATTTGGGATATTCCCCATCCCCCCCAGTGGTTTCATGGTCACCACCAGATGACACTTAGGTCCAGAATTTTAATAACGTCAAATTCCACCATCTGCTATGTCAGGATTTGACATAAAAGGTGCCCAGAACCATTACCTGTGTCACCAGATTGCAACAATACTCCGAGGCCATCACCTCCCCATACAGGTATCGAGCAATAAGTTGCAAAGTTTTAATTGAGAGCTTTTACTTGTGCAGTTAGAGTTTGTAACATATACTAATTTTCTTTTATCTTTTGTTCTTCTTTCCACTCCATATGATTTATTCTATCTTTAGGTCAGCTACAAAATGGAGGAATCAAGGAGCAGAGGAAACTACTTGAAAGAAGTGCTAAGGTCCTTGGGGAGTGTTGCTGAACAAAAAGACCTTGGTGTGCAGGTTCACTGCTCCTTGAAAGTGGAGTCACATGTAGACAGGATAGTGAAGATGGTGTTTGGTACGCTTGCCTTTATTGGTCAGTGCACTGAGTACAGGAGTTGGGAGATCATGTCGCATCTGTACAGGGCGTTGATGAGGCCACCTTTGGAATACTGCACTCAATTCTGGTCTCCCTGCTATAGGAAAGATGTTGTGAAACTTGAAAGGGTTCAGAAATTTCAAGTATGTTGCTGGGGTTGGAGGGTTTGATCTACAGGGAGAGGCTGAATAGACTGGAGCTATTTTCTTTGGAGCATCAGAGGCTAAGGGGTGACCTTATGGACGTTTACAAACTCATGAAGCGCATGGATAGGATGAAGAGCCAAGGTCTTTTTCCTGGGCTGGAGACTCCAAAACTAGACAGCATAAGCTTCAGGTGAGAGGGGAAAGATTTAAAAGGGATCTAAGCGGCAACATTTTCACACAGAGTGTGGAATGAGCTGCCACAGGAAGTGTTGGAGACTGGTACAATTACCATTTTAAAAGGTATCTGGAGGGTAAATGAATAGGAAGGGTTTAGAGGGATATGAGCCAAATGGGACTTGATTTATACAGGATATCTGGTTGGCATGGCCAAATTGGACCAAAGGTCTATTTCCATGCTGTGCATCTCTATGACTCAAAGCATCAGCGACTGGGTGTGGAGATTTGTTAGAAAGCCTCCCCGTTTCCCCTCAGTCCTCCCAGTTTCCTGACGCTGTACTCTGGACAGCAATCTATAATACGGTTCCACTGGGAAGACGACTGATCCCTGCTGAGCTGGCTTCAGCAAAGATGGTCTTCACACACGAGTTTATACGTTGCCATCAGCAAATATTTACCAAATCTGGTCCAAAGTGAGGTGAAATTGACATGCACATTCACTCTCCAGTGAAAGTATAGGAATCCAACCAATTTGTTTCCTTCACAAGGTGCACAGACGCCAATGACAGGACCTGGACTGACGCTGAACCACACAGAGATGCAGTCAGCTCCACCGCCTCGCTGTCAATTCCTAGGCACACCTCTCTAATTAATCCCACTCTCCTGCTCTTTCCCATTAGCCCTATATTCTTCATATTCAACAGAGTATGTGTTCTAAACACACTAATAAAGCAGGGCCCTTTTCACTTACTGAAGTCAGCAGGGTTGTGATAGGTTGGACAATGCAAGCCCAGTCCTTTAAGGTATGGAATGAGGCAGGGGACTATTCCTTTGTAGATGCACTGCCCTTGACTCACAATGAACAACTGAAAGGAGAGAAAAGAGATTAGAATTAAAACACACACTGTTAAAGGTTTCTCCTTATTAAACTTGGCTATTTTGTAAAAAAAAACTCAAACTACTCAGATTCTTGCCCTTTTCTATCCCAACTGCTAACGACTGGATGTTATTTGTTTAAATAGATGACATAACATCATGTTTATAGGATGACTAGCTTGATGAAATTCATTTCTTACACTGTCGCACGGTTGCATTAACTCAAAGGAAATAGTCACACACCCACAAAGCTAACACATAACATCATCAGAAATAAGAGACAGTGCAGGCCATTCAGCCCCTCAGGGCTGCCCTGCCATTCCATCATATCATGACTGATCTGCCCCAATCTCAACTCCTCTTTCACGCCAGCTCTTCACAGCCTCAATTCCTTGATGTTTCAAAAATCTATTTACCTCCTTTTTGAGCGCTTTCAGTGATCGCGCCACCAGAACTCTTTTGCATAGAGAATTCTAGACAGTAAAGGAAAAGGTAACGTTGCCATGGCCCTACCAAACCATCGGGCTGCTCACTCATTGAAGAGAGATGTCTGGTGGTGTTTAACCCGAGCGTCACCACACCTCAGATGAGGGGAGAGGTTGAGAAGGAGAGTCTCATTGTACCTCAGCCAGTGCAGGATCTGAACCCATGCAGTTGGCATTGCTCTGCACTGCCATCCAGTTGTCCAGACACCTGACTATCCTGGCAGTATGTCTCTTTTTTTTTGAGCCCAGGAACCAAAACTGTACATTGTACTCCAGTTGCAATCTCATTAACACTATATATCGTTGTAACAAAATTTCCCGAATTTTGACTTCCAATACTCCAGCAATAAAGGTCAACATTTCATTGACCTTCCTAACCACTATAAGCACCTGCCTGCTAACTTTTTTATGTTTCATGCACCAGAACATGCAGATTCCATTGCGCTATACTTTTGAAGTCTCATTTAAATAATAGCTTGCCTTTTCATTCTTCTTACCAATGTGTGTGGCATCACACCTTCCTTCATTCAGCTCCATCTGCAAGTTCTTGCCCAGTCACTCAACCTCTCTCTATTCCCTGCAGATTCTTTATGTCCTCACTACAACATGCCCTTCAACCTATTCTTGTTTGTTGGACACATTACACTACCTCCTGTTCTCCCAAACATTAATATGGGCAGCTGATACTTGAGGTCCAACAACTGATCCTTGTGGCACTCCACTGTTTACATCTTTCCAACCTCATAATCCTGACTCTCTGCCTTCTAGGTGTTAACCAAGCTCGATCCATGCTAACAAATCACCCCAAACCATGAGTTCCTACCTTGTGCGATAATCATTGTATGACATCTTATAGAGTGCCTTTTGGAAATACAGATACTCTACATCTACCAGTTCCCTTTGTCAATTCTGCTTGTTAAATCCTCAAAGAACAAGCAAATTTGTGAAACTTGACTTGCCTTTCACAAAACCATGTTGACTCTGTTTGATGATGCTAAGCTTTTCTCAATGCCCAGCTATTTCATTCTTGAACAAGGCCATCCGATCTACTGGAACCCTCCTGGAATCCAGGGAGATCTGGAATATTTCAACTATTGTCTCCATGATCCCTGCAGTCACATTCTTTAAAAAGTTTGCATTCAGGGCATCAGGAGCTGGTGACTTGTCTGCCTTTAGTCTCATTAGTTCATCAAAGGCCGTCAAAAGATTGATTTAATTCTCTGATGCTGCTTGTTTTGATTATCCAGAGCTCGGTTTCCAACTGAGATAATAGCGGTAATTTGCCAGTCAACGTACTTGCTTAGCCCAGTTCATTCAACACATACACGTCTCAGTGAGGAGTGCTGTGGGTCATGTCCTAGCCTAAATCATGACATCAACAACTGGGCTGACATCCCACCACAGAACCACAAGGGTGCCACTCGGCTAGAGATGCATTCCTTCGCACGCAGCATGCAATTCACTTCTCATCTACTTCTCTAGATTAACTTTCAAAGATGCCATGTCAATGTTGGAAGACGATTGATAAGTTCTATTGGCCAATATCAAAAGCAGAGTACTGTTGTTTCATCCATCAAACGCCTGCCAATGTTTCCAACATTTTCAAACTCACTCCCCATTCTGCCACATTGTTGTGTTTCTCTCTAATTCCTAGCCAAAGAACATTGGTCTGAAAGCTATCAGGGGAAGACACCAAGTCCAGCACACCAAGAAATTCCTCTGCATCTCCATTTTCAATGAAGTTCCTCCTTATTCGCTAACTACGTTCCTTCGTTTGAAATTCCCCATAAGTGGAAACACCTTCTATCATCTACTATCTATTTTTGTAAAGAGGTTGGTTTAAAATGATAAAAAAAGCTTCTGCTGCTTCTACCAATTACCCTGAGTACACACTTACAGTACTGTGTACAGAACTGCTTTTATTACCCAAGGATGAATATACTTACTTTAAAAAGGCTGCAACTAACATTCATGAGATTCGTACCTGGGATGAGACAAACATCCTGAGGAGTGATTAACTGGAGGAATGAGGGGTAATCTTACTGAAACACATACCATTTGTAGAATTTCTACCCTGGAAGCAGCATCTAGAACCTTTGGACCATAGGATGATAAGCTGGCCTTGTAAGACTGGGACAGCAACGGCTTTCTTCACGAGGACATAGCAAAAGTCATGGTTTTAAAAATAAAGGATTGCTCATTTAATAAAGAGATGAGGAAACTATATTTTTCTGTCTGAGAATGGGTGGGGGGTGAGGAGCATGGTGTTTAGATTTCCCTTCTTCAAAAGGCAATGGAAGCAGAATCTTTAAGGCACAGGTAGATGGATTCTTGATGACCAAGGGGATGAAAGATTATCAGGGGATATAAGGGAATGTAGAGTTGAGGTTAAAATCAGATCGGCTATGATCTTGATGAATGGAGGAGCAAGCTCAAAATGGCCAAGTAGCCTACGCTTATCTATTAGTTTTACACAGAAACAGGAGGCCATTCAGTCCATCGATCTGCCCCGCTATTCAACGTGATCACGATTGATCAGAAACGTCAATGTTTTTTACCTGTTCAGTCTTCAATAACCCCACTGGTAATCAGAAATCCGCCAATCTCTCCATTAAACATACTGAAAAACCAAGCTTCCACAACCCTCAACACTGATTTAACACCGCATGATCTGCAATGCCACCATAGGACAGAAGGTGGCAGTAAACACAACAGTGCAGCTGAGCCGCTGGAATCCCTTTGTTGATTCTAAATGCGTTCTGCTTCGGAGATGGCACAGGCACAAACCCAAGGACCTGCCAACAGGACGCAGAAAAATTTGCAAAGATTGATCCTGCTGCACTTAAGCCGCACCTCCATCTCCTACCTACTAACCTCATCCCACCTCGACCTGTCGTTCTTCCCTGGACTGACCTATCCCCTCCCTACCTCTCCACCTATCTTCTTTTCTCTCCATCTTCGGTCCGCCTCCCCCTCTCTCCCTATTTATTCCAGTTCCCTCTCCCCCTCCCCCTCTCTGATGAAGGGTCTAGGCCCGAAACGTCAGCTTTTGTGCTCCTGAGATGCTGCTGGGCCTGCTGTGTTCATCCAGCCTCACATTTTATTATCTTGGATTCTCCAGCATCTGCAGTTCCCATTATCACTTTTCCTTCTGCTGCTTTTATTCTTTGGTCAGTTCTCAGTGCTGTCAACTCACCATTTCAGATCACAAAACCCAAACAGCAAACAAACTGTCTCGGTTATGACCATTTCCCCAGTCTGTAACTAACCAGTGAACATCCTGGTGCACTAACAGGTGGCTCTCCTCACTGTCGCCGAATACTGTTATCCGACCAGAACCTGCAAAACTGACACGACAACTTAAGGAACTAGTTCTGATAATCTTTATTAAAGTAGAAAATTCTGTGTTCAAACACTGATATTTTCTCATGATAAAAACCTACGCCAATCACGATGAACCCAAGCGGAGTTTAAACATCAAAGCTGTTAATCCATCCAAACGCAGAGCCACTGCTGCTTCGAGCTGACTGTCCAGCCACTGATTAGTGAGATAATTTACTTCACTCCTGTTGCTGCAGGTCATGGTCACTGCCAGTGTGGACTGCAAAGTAAACCAAGCCAGGACTGTGTAGTGGTGACAACGCTGAAGGAGCTTTACTCTATATCTAACCCCATGCTGTCCCTGTCCAGGGAGTTTTGCTTGGGGATGGTGCAGTGGTAGCTTTACTCTATATTTAACTCCATTCTGTCCCTGTACTGGGAGTATTTGATGGGGACAGTATCGAGGCAGCTTTATTCTGTATGTAACCCTGTGCTATACCTGTCCAGGGTGTGTTTATTGATAGAGAGATTGTACAGACAGCTTTATTTTCAGATTGGGGGAGCTTTACTTGTGGTTTGAAAGAATAGAGTCGGCTTTACTGTGGATCTAAAACTATCCCATCCCTATCCTGGGAGAGATTTCTTGGGTATCAGTTTAGAGGAAGCTTTAATTTTCATTTAAAAGAAGAGCTGAGTTAGTTTCACGTTCTATTTACTTTTAGTTTAAAGGAGTAGAGCAAGCTTTACTCTGTATCTGAGATGATGGGAACTGCAGATGCTGGAGAATCCAAGATAATAAAATGTGAGGCTGGATGAACACAGCACGCCAAGCAGCATCTCAGGAGCACAAAAGCTGACGTTTCGGGCCCAGACCCTTCATCAGAGAGGGGGATGGGGAGAGGGAACTGAAATAAATAGGGAGCGAGGGGGAGGCGGACCGAAGATGGAGAGTAAAGAAGATAGGTGGAGACAGTATAGGTGGGGAGGTAGGGAGGGGATAGGTCAGTCCACTCTCTCCGTGACTCCCTTGTTCACTCCACACTGCCCTCCAACCCCACCACGCCCGGCACCTTCCCCTGCAACCGCAGGAAATGCTACACTTGCCCCCACACCTCCTCCCTCACCCCTATCCCAGGCCCCAAGATGACATTCCACATTAAGCAGAGTTTCACCTGCACATCTGCCAATGTGGTATACTGCATCCACTGTACCCGGTGCGGCTTCCTCTACATTGGGGAAACCAAGCGGAGGCTTGGGGACCGCTTTGCAGAACACCTCCGCTCAGTTCGCAACAAACAACTGCACCTCCCAGTCGCAAACCATTTCCACTCCCCCTCCCATTCTTTAGATGACATGTCCATCATGGGCCTCCTGCACTGCCACAATGATGCCACCCGAAGGTTGCAGGAACAGCAACTCATATTCCGCCTGGGAACGCTGCAGCCATATGGTATCAATGTGGACTTCACCAGTTTCAAAATCACCCCTTCCCCTACTGCATCCCTAAACCAGCCCAGTTCGCCCCCTCCCCCCACTGCACCACACAACCAGCCCAGCTCTTCCACTCCACCCACTGCATCCCAAAACCTGTCCAACCTGTCTCCACCTCCCTAACCGGTTCTTCCTCTCACCCATCCCTTCCTCCCACCCCAAGCCGCACCCCCATCTACCTACTAACCTCATCCCACCTCCTTGACCTGTCCGTCTTCCCTGGACTGACCTATCCCCTCCCTACCTCCCCACCTATACTCTCTCCACCTATCTTCTTTACTCTCCATCTTCGGTCCGCCTCCCCCTCTCTCCCTATTTATTCCAGTTCCCTCTCCCCAACCCCCTCTCTGATGAAGGGTCTGGGCCCGAAACGTCAGCTTTTGTGCTCCTGAGATGCTGCTTGGCCTGCTGTGTTCATCCAGCCTCACATTTTATTATCTTTACTCTGTATCTATCCCTTGCTGCCTCTGTCCTTGGTATGTGTTTGATGGAATGATGTTGTTGGAACTTTACCTTCAATTTAAAAGAGTTGAGACAGCTTCACTTTCAATTTAAAACAGTAGAAGGAGCTTTACTCTGTATGGGACCCTGTGTTGTACCTGTGCTGGGAGTGTTTGACGGGAACACTAAATCCTGGAAGGAAAGGCAGTTCCAAATAATAATCTTCACCACCTTGCAGAACAGAAATCCTTCCTCCTTCTGCTTTTCAAATGGTGATGTCGTAAGAGATATCACCAGGTGGAAAAACACAAGAGATATTAGATTATCTTTGCAGAAGACCAATATCTGTCCAGGTCACTGTGTGGTAAGTGGCACATCACAATGGGAATAACAGCAAAAAATCTCACAATGAATCTACGACAGACCCAGATGAGAGGTGATTAAATCCCATGCCCACACCCCTCAACCCCTATCAGAGCTGGACAGCTTTGAAACCTTAGGAACAAATGTCCCTCCATCAATCATCAATCCCATCCCAAATCCTTCAGTAACCGTCCCAAATATATTACCTTAACAAAAGTTTGAGTGCATTTTTTTGCAGATTCTGTTTCTTTGATAGGGAAGTAAAAACGTGGCTAGCTTGTACAACAGCAGTTGCTGAGTTAGAAGGTTTTTCTTTTGCTCATTTTTGCACAGACGGGTGAACTTAGCTGTGAATGTTTGGGGATTGTTAACTCAGTGCCAGAATGAGGCACGATGCTGCATGGAGGAAGTTGCGGTTTCTTTATGTAGTGATAGACAAGAGGGTTTTGTGCCACAAAATGATATTTATACAGCCACCTTCTCACATTTCTTGGAGCCATCTCAAATCATGCCACAGGCAGTGAAACGCTCCAAGGTGGTGTTCGTGTTGATGAATGCAGCAACCAGTTTGCACACAGCAAGATCCCATAACAGAATGATGACACTGATGAAGTAATCCTATTGCATAGTGGTAGCATCCTTGTCTCTGAGCTAGGAGATCTGGGTTCAAGTTCACTCCGGCCCCGTTCCGGAGGTGTGCAATAACATTTCTGAACGGGTTGATAAGAAAACAGTGTGTTTAAAAGAAACAGATGGGAAGTTTTGGTGATGCTGCCTGAGGGATGAATGACAGCATTTCAAAAAATTCCATCGATCCTTTAAAATTCTGCAACCATTCGATCGTCCAAAAGGAGAGTTGGAGGAGGGTAAAAGCCTCTCTAAAGGGGAGAAATGTATCAGCCCCTTGAGTTTTTTTTGATTCATTTACAGGATGAGGGGAGAAATGTATCAGCCCCTTGAGTTTTTTTTGATTCATTTACAGGATGAGGGTATCACTGGCCAGGCCAATACTTTTTGCCCATCCCTAATTGCCCAGAAGGCAGTTTAAGAGTCAACCACAAATTGCTGTGGGTCTGGAGTCATAAGTAGGCCAGACCAGGTAAGGATGACAGTTTCCTTCCCTAAAGGACATTAGAGAACCAGATGGGTTTCTCCGACAATCGACAATGGGTTTACGGTCATTATCAGATTCATAATTACAGATTTTTAAAAAAATCAAATCCAAATTCCACCATCTGCCATAGTGGGATTTGAACCCAGGTCCGCAGGATCTCTGAACCAACAGGCAAGCAATAATACCACCTGGCCATCACCTCCCCATTATCTCTAAGTAAAATTAATGTAGCTCCACCGGCCTTCAAAGCACAGAGCTGAACCCTTTCAGATTGATTTGCAATTCATTCCCGATCACCATTTATTGATCATCCCTCAAGTGGCTGGATTCACAAAGTAGATATAAAAGCACACGGGCAGGTGTTGCAA
Organism: Stegostoma tigrinum; assembly: GCF_030684315.1. Lineage (NCBI taxonomy): Eukaryota > Metazoa > Chordata > Chondrichthyes > Orectolobiformes > Stegostomatidae > Stegostoma > Stegostoma tigrinum. Next base: position 8,288,256 of record NC_081385.1, on the reverse strand, counting down.
GGTAAATTGTATGTGGACCTTCAGTGCAAGAAGACTGGCATTCATATGTAGGAATGTCTTACTGCAATAATGTAGGACCTTGGTGAGATTGCACTGAGAGTAATGTATGCAGTTTTGGTCTCCCTACCTAAGACAGGATATAATTGCCATTGAGGGAGTACAGCAGAGATTCACTAGCGCTATAATGGGGATGGTAGGACTGTTCAACAAAGAAGGATTGGTTTGACTGGGTTTGTATTCAGTAGAGTTTAGAAGCATGAGATGGGGTTTGATTAAAATGTGTAAAACCGTAATGGGGCAAGACAGACTAGATAAAGCGAGCATGTTTCCCCTGGTTGGGAAGTCTCAAAGGGTCAGAATCTTGGGCAGAAATGAGATGAGGAAAGATTTCTTCACTCAAAGGATAGCAAACCTGTGGAATTTTCTACCACAGGGCCTGGGGAGGCCAAATCACTGAATGCGTTCAGGGAAACTGACAAATTTTTAGATAACCATGGCATCAAGGAGTGTGAGAGAGTGGGAATGTGGTATTGGGTCAGCTGTGCTCGTGGCCGAGCAGTGTCAAAGGGTAGAACAGACTACTTCTGCTCCTCGTGCCTAAGTCCCTAAATGATTGGCCTGCTCATCTCAACTTTGTGTCTTTTCAGGGTGTGATTGTCACTAGCAAAGATTGGCTATCCTATAATTAGCCATTGGGAACGTTCCTCCGAAAAACATTCCATTCCGAGTGTTGGGTCCATTTAGAGGGCAGTTAGGAGATAACCTCACTGGTGTGGGACCAGAGTTACATGCTGATCAGAACAAATAAGAATGACAAATAAGACTTCCTTCACTATTCGTGAACAAGTCAATTTGTTCAAAAATTCGACAGCATTGCATTTCATTATCTCATGTTTGGGTTTATTGTGGAATCTTTTTACTAATTCCACCCGCTAGTTTACAGATTTTCAAAACTGAATTTGAATTGCGAATTGTGCAACACTTTCAAAAACTCTGCCTTACAACACAGCCGTTACACAATCACATTCTTCTCTAAAATTAAAGAATTAATTTTATTCATAATGTTGCTGAACAAAGGCTTCTGCTGACATACCTACACCCCAATGTAACACTGAAGCTTAACAGAGTGTGCCAGGTCTAAACATTGCTCTCTGTGAAAACATATCATAATAAGCAGCCAGGGAGGGAACCCAATATTGGTCTCAAACTGGATTCAAGGGGGCATCTGAGGTGGGGTGCACAAAACCACCAAGATTTCTGCCCATCATCTTGTGACTCCTGCCACCAAGTGCACACGTGCAGGCAACAAATGAGGACAGGCCGTGATGCCTTACATTGCTGAATTTCCAATCACCATTTATCACTGAGGTTGAAACAGGAGAAACTGACAGTAGAAAGTGCATCCCAACGTGTGCCAGCACTTCGTTCAAGTGAAAAAAAAAGTTCTCAATCAATGAAGCATACATCACTTAATGCAGGATGCTGTTTGCCATTAAACTTTACAAAATAAAACCTTAGCTAGCATGGACAAGATTAATCTAATTGAGCCCACAATACTGTCAAACTGAGATAAGTATCAAAATCCTGCTGTTGTAAATTATAAATATTTCTACATATACACAACTGTGAAATACATGCAAAGTCACTTTGTCAGCAAGGTGCAGAAGGGGCTTGTTTTATCTTTGATTAAGAGTCTGGAGCTCTTTTTACTGGAAAAGAGAATGTGGAGGCATGAGACGGTAATGCTGTTTAAGGATGTGAAAAGCCTTGAAAGGATGGTCCATGTTTCCACTTGCAGCTGGGACCAGAGCGAAGACCTGTATGTTTAATACACAGATCAATAAATCCATTAAGGAATTCAAGACAAGCTTTGTCACCACCGGCTGGCTCTGGAATGTGGAACTTGTTAGCACAGGGGGTGGTCAATGCAAGTAGCACAGATCTATTTAAGGAGATGCGGGATAAATACAGAAGAGAGAGAGCAGTGGAGGGTTGTGCCAAAGTGAGTGAGATAAAAAAAATGGGTGGGAGGAGGTCTGTGTGTACTACACACACTAGCATAGATTGTAAAGTGTGGAGCTGGATGAACACAGCAGGCCAAGCAGCATCTTAGGAGCACAAAAGCTTAAGACACTGCTGGGCCTGTTGTGTTCATCCAGCTCCACACTTTGTTATCTCGGATTCTCCAGCATCTGCAGTTCCCATTATCTCCGATACACTAGCGTAGACTGATGGGTTGAATGGCCTTTGCAACATGGGGACTCACAGATGGAATTCTAGGAGATGAGCCAGCCATAGATGAGTTAATACTAAAGGTTGAGTCAGCCAGGAGATGAAAGGGCAGCACGGTGGCTCAGTGCTTAGCACTGTAGCCTCACAGCACCAGGGACCCAGGTTCGATTCTAGCCTCGGGTGACTGTCTGTGCGGAGTTTGCACATTCTCCCTGTGTCTGCGTGGGTGCACTCCGGTTTCCTCCCAGTCTACAGATGTGCAGGGTAGGTGGATCAGCCATGGTAAACTGTCCATAGTGTTCAGGGGTGTGTGGGTTATAGGGGGATGGGTCTGGGTGAGATGCTCCAAGGGGCGGTGTGGGCTTGTTGGGCTGAAGGGCCTGTTTCCACACTGTAGGGTATCTATTCTATTCTAAATTATCCCCAGGAGGTGAGACTTGCCTCCAAAAGCTGTGGTAGGAGAGCTGCTACAGTTTTGCCAACTGAAGCAGAAAGCTCGTTGGAAATCTACGGAGCTGACAGCAGCCTTTCCTCAAAGTAAGGTCAGGCCAATAGGCACGTCAGCGATTGGTTTCAACACAGGTCTGCTTCCAATACAATGGCAGTGAGGTTAAATTGAATTTTATGGTGAATCTGACAGCTCAGCATCAGACTGATTGGGGTGGCCAGAAATGAGACACAGGAAGATTCCAGTCCCTGAACAGAAACATGATGTCGGTGCAGCAGGCTCCCAAGCCAGGACTCCTCTGCTCCGTCTGTTTCCTTTCTTCTTTTTCCTCTTTTCTTGTTTTTAAAAATCTTTTTTCTTTCCTTTCTTCGGACAGCTTCGGTGGTGGAGAGTTGAGACAGGGCAGAGTCGAGGGACTCCCGGCCTCGAGGTGAAACCCACCATGGACTCGCTGCCTTAGAAGGACTATAATGCTTAATGTTTACCTTTATTTTTCTGATTTATATCAAAGATTTTGTACCCAGGTCTTTGTAACTAAGATGGTATCAGAAATGTCAACTTTGTAAACTTTTCACAGTGCTCACGTATCCCCGGCACTTGTGTCCACGTGACAATAAATCTAATTTATTCTAACAAGGACTTTAAAAGGTTGTTAATTAGAGGCTTTCCCTGTTCCCTCCTGCCTGACCATCCTTCACAAATTCAAAACAGCCCCTGAGGAGTTAGGGTTTCAAAATGATCCGTGAAGCCATGATTTTTAAATCTTACCCACACTGAGTCCCAAAACCATGTAAACCCAGGCCTGTTTCCGTGTTCAACACCATCTGGGAGCAAGCTGTACACTCAATGGGCACTACTCCCTAATGTTCACTCCCTCCACCTACAGCTGCAGCTGTGGGGACCACTGACAAGACAGACTGCATTAACTCACCAAGTTCCCTCTGACAGCACCTTCCAAACTGCTGAACTCCACCACCCAGGAGAACAAAGGCGGCAGATACGTTATCAACTAAAGCTCTGGGTCCAAACCTCACATCAGTCTGACTTGGAATCGTATTGGTGTTTCCTTCAGTGTTGCTTGGTCAAAATCCTGGAACTTCCTCCTCCATGGCACTGAGGGCCTACCTACACCTAACAAAACTGCAGTGGTTCAAGAAGGCAGCTCCCCACCACCTACAGCAATGTGATTGACTCTGAACTGCCCTCTAGGCAATTAGGGTTGGACAATAAATGCTGCCTAGCCAGCAACGCCATCCTCCTGTTAATGAATAAAGGGCAACAAAACCATTGATGTGATCAGCCATGACTTTATCTTATCAGAGCAGGTTTGCGGGGCTGAATTGCACACTTCTGTTTCTAGTTTTATTAGTTTCTTAAGACAACTGAAGTAGGGCAATATGTCAACGATTCACAGATTCCATAAACAAATCAAAGGAAACTAAGTTTACACATGATTACAACCAGGAAGCATTAAGACGGCAGAGAGAATGAGGGAGGGGATCATCACTTTATTCTCAGGGGGTCTTGTCAGGATCACACCACACCCATTAACCGAAACAATGATAGTGTAATGATTCATGGTGTTATTTCAGACAAGGCAACCCACTCAACACGCTTCCCTGAAAGCATCAGTTTCCACTCCACCAATAAAGAATTGGAAAGAGACTGTACCTTATCAAACATCTCGAAGAGTTTAGCGCTGGGTTGATGGATGGTGCAGATGATGGTCCTCCCACCTTGAGCAAGTGACTTCATCAGCGATACCACCTGGAAACAGGAAGCGCTATCTAACCCACTAAGGTCAAAGGAGGGAGAGAGAGAGAGAGAGAGAGAGAGCGAGGGAGACATATATCAGAAATACAGTTACATTGACTTGGCATCACAGTAAAGGCCAGCAGGTATTTCTTTGCCTCATGCTGTCAGTGCACAGCCCTTAGACAAGGCCTATCACTGAGTGTCCACTCACGAGTTGCCTGATGAAGGTGCTATCCCTCACTATTTCCTTTGCCTCGCTTGCTCCCAGGTGGGACTTCCCTTCCTCTTTTGGTCAGTCAGCTTCAGTTTGCATTCTCCCCCAATCACACAAATCACTCTGCAGTCTCTGATTCACCTCCTCCATACTGCCCATCCCGAACTGTCCTTGAGAAGGTGGTGGTGAGCTGCCTTCTTGGAACCACAGTAGTCCATGGGGACCCCCACAGTGCCCTCAGAGAGGGAATTCCAGAATTTTAACCCAGTGACAGTAAAGGAACAGCTGTAGATTTCCAAGTAAGGATGATGAGTGGTTTGGAAAGGGCCTTGCAGGCATTCCTGTGTATCTGCTATCCTTGTCCTTCCAGGTGGTAGAGGTTGCCATTTTGGACAGTGACGTCTAAGGGACTTTGGGAGTTGGTCAATTTATCTGGGAGCTGGAGAAAATCCATGGTGCTGGGGATGGGGCATTAGGAAAGGTCGGGCCTCTATACCCTCAGACCCAGCCTTAACTCACCATCCCTCCATGGGTGTGCCCCTCACTTTAGTGCCTGCGTGGATCTTGCCTCTGTCCCAACTCCTTAAACCATCATCCCTTGACAACAAAGCATGAAATCAGAACTGCTTCTGAGCTGGTGTAAATACTTATCAATACCGCCTCTCTCCTCTCACACCATATGCATCTGGTTTTCCTCTTCAATTGGTAGGAGAACTATCCTGATGAAAAGGTATCTTCTTTTTCATCCAGCAATGCTCAAGATCTGTCTAACCAATTGACTTAATTTACAAAAATCTGGCGTTTGTAATGGGATCAGGCTCACGCAAGCCCGGGAGCATGAACCTGCACAAATTTGCTGCAGATTGCCACTTTTGAATTTTTTTTTGTTTTCAGGTACAGGTTGGTGAGCTCTCGAACGGGAAATTCACTCAATGTTTCTCATGTAATCATTCTTCCAAAGCCCGTCTTTTCATTTTGACCATGGTTTTGATCGTGCTGATGGTATTAAGTTTTGTCCTGTTCCCCCCCCACCGCCGCCGGCATTTTCCCTTTGTAAAGCTCTCCTGAGATTCTCCTCCATTTGAGCTCAGCAGCACAATGACTGTTCTTGTTGTTATCCAAAGCGTTTTTGTTGAAAATTGCCAGAGCAACAAAAAAGTGGAAAGAGACAGATTGGCCTGCAGGGATAAACGCTGACGACTCATTCACAATTTTGTTCTGGGACTGAGTCTTCCACACTGTGCCTAACAGAGGACAGTGATATGGGAAACACCTTCAGTACAACATTCCTTGCTGGAATCTCTCTGCAATCTCATCCCCTTCTGCACTCTGGAAAATCTGCAGTACGGCAATCTGGGATAACTCCACTTCTGGCTTTTTGTACATCCTCGTTTTATTGATGGGCAACCCTGACATTGACAAGCCCTTAAGTTCTGTAATTTGCTGCCGAAATCTCTATTCTCCTTTATGACACTCCTTGAAACCTACTTCTTTGAGGAGGCTTTTGATGTCAGCCACCCTAAAGTATCCTTCAGAGGCTCGACATCAAATTTTGTTGATAGATGTCAGCTAAGCCATCTCAGGAGATTTTGCAGTGTTAAAGGCGGGATAATAATGCACATTGTTGTTAACCGGCTCGGAATGCCTGTGACGAACCAATACTGCTGCTGTGTGACACTGCGCTACTTCCCTATTGGAACAGTTAATATCATCTCCCATACGTATTGCGTTACCATGGCTGCACAATAAATCAAATGGCACAGGAACTACTTTCAGACGTGGCGCTGTGCACCATCTGACGTATGATTGACACTTCCTCGGCCTTACAGCTTCCAGGGGTAATGTAGGGAGAAACATGGAACAGGCAACGAGCTGTAAACAAAGAGTGAAATCCCAAAGCAGTTCAAAAATGGGCAGGTTAGGTGGATTGGCATTGGGAAACGTGGCATTGTGGGAAGGGGTGGGGGTGATGGTTCTGGCTGGGATGCTCTTCGGAAGATTGATGTGGAGTCAACAGGTCGAAGAGCACACTGAAGGGATTTTACGACTCTATAAAATGACTGGCTCAGGTAGCCCATCCCTAAATGAGGTCATTGGGATAGAGATAAAAACAAAGTGCAGATGCTGGAATCCAAGGCAGACAAACAGGAGGCTGGAAGAACACAGCAAACTAGATAGCGTTTGGACAAAAGGAGCAATCAGTGTTTCAGGTATTGCCCTTCTTCAGGATGTACGCTCCCTCTTACCTGGTCGGCTCGTCAAAGAACATGACAGGGGGATTGTTGACAAGCTCCAGCGCAATGGCCAGTCGCTTGCGCTGTCCACCAGACAGAGAGAGAGTCCGCGTGTCCGAGCAGTCAAGGAGACCCAGTGCTGTCAGGATTTCATTTACCTTGAAACAGGGCGCAAAATGTTAGAGGCAGGCAGCAACGGTGACGAGATCATACAAAACAGGCCATTCGGCCCATCAGAACCGTGCTAATTAGCCCCACTCCCAATAAATGCCATGTTCTTTCTCCTGAGCCTCACTGACTCAGATTTATTGCCACTTTTTTTGTAAGCTCACTGTAAACAACTCCAAGCTCATTCTTCTCCTGCTATTGCATTCACAATTAAAAGATTGCGTGTGGGCACAAGAGTGAGAGTATATCCCATGTCCATCTTAAGTAACAGGTGAGATCTTTGGGGGTGACCTGAGTTGTGCACAGAACTCCTCAACATAGTGAAACCTGTTTTGTTGATACACAATTTGAGCCTTTGCCTGGGTGTGAAGTGCATCTCAGAATCTCCCAATCTGACATCAGAACAGACACCTCCCAATATGGTCAGTAAAAGTTGCCTGGCTCCAAGGAAAATTGGGAGATTTCCTAATTATCCTCCTTAGTGATTCTGTAAGTGCTACGTTATTGATGTTGCGCTTTACTCTGTAAGTACGCCAAAGCTTTTGCTGTTAAAATTCGTATTCAAACCCCTCCAAGAACTGACCTCTCCTAATCTCTGTAAACTCCTCCAGCAAACTCTGATGCCCTTCCGAGACCTTTGACTCTCACTCACCCTCTATCCATCCCCTGAAACTCCCTTCCAAAATGCTATCATCACTTTCTTGTATTCAAACTACCGCTCAAAACTACCACTTCGGCCGAGTTTTTGTTCACCAGCCCACTGCCACACAAGAGCCAGGAGCAGGAGTAGGCCATCTGGCCCTTCGAGCCTGCTCTGCCTTTCAATAAGATCATGGCTGACTTTTTCGTGGACTCGGTTCCAATTACCCACCCTCTCACCATAACCCTTTATTCCTTTACTGTTCAAAAATCTATCTACCTTTACCTTAAAAACATTGAATGAGGCAGCCTCAATACTTGACTGGGCAGGGAATTCCACTGATTCACACCCCTTTGGGTGAAGAAGTTTCTCTTTAACTCAGTCCTAAATCTGCTCACCTTTATTTTGAGGCTACACCCCCTTGTACTAGTTTCCACCCATAAGTGGGAACAACCTCTCTGCTTCTGTTTTATCTGTTCCTTTCGTAATTTTGTATATTCTCTAAGATTCCCTCCCTCATTCTTCTAAATTCCCATGAGTATAGCCACATTTTTTTTTGTAACACGGATGTCATTCCTTCTACTTCACAATGTTCCTCGAAAATGCCCTGGGCCATCCTATTATGTTAAAGATATTATAAAGATGTATTTTTTTTTCTGAGAATGTTGCTGTGTATTTTCGTAGCAATGAAAACCAGATCTTCATGTTGACAATAATTCTCTCAGTTAACAGAGTCAAGGGGCAATACGAAGTGCAGGAGAAAAGTGAAAGGGAATTGGTTTGAGATTCCTCCTTTGAGATCTCCGGTCAACGTAAATGTAGGTGAAATATTATGCCTACATAATAAAGGAGGTACCACAAATTAGGAGCTGCAGCACAAAGCTTCCATGAGTTGGAATGTGTTATTATCAGGAATTGCGGCCAATGTAATATTCCCTTTTTGCAGGGTGAACCCAGTTTAGAACTGCAGAGCACAGAAAGAGGCCATTCATCCTATCAAACCTGTGTTAGAGCTATCCAACGGATTACACTTCTCAGTATTCAACCTGATTATCTTTTGGAAATTATTAATAAATCAGACTGCATCATCTTGTGATGCCATGCGGTTCAGCTCAAAAATTACTATATAAAGAGAGTCTCATTTTACCGTTTTATCCTAAAAGAAAGTTGTGCTTCCACACTTTATTTCTGTGGCCACTGTAAAATACTATTAGCATGATGTATTAAAACAGTCTAATTAATTGAAATTTGTAACTAACACACTTCTGATGATTGTTTGTCACAAATCACACGACACCAGGCTGTAGTCCAACAGGTTTATTTGAAATCACAAGTTTTCGAAGCGCTGCTCCTTCATCAGATGAAGTCGGCAGTGCTCTGAAAGCTTGTGATTTCAAATAAACCTGCTAGACTTTAACCTGGTGTTGTGTGACTTCTGACTTTGTCCATCCCAGTGCAACACCGGCACCTCCACATCCTGGTTATTGCTGATTATAGCAGTGTGCATTTTTGTTACAACATTCAGATGACTTTTGAAACTTAAAGCCTGTTTTGTTTAACAGTTTATTAATGTAACCCAACACACAGGTTCATTAAAATGGTATCATCAATTGGTGTTTGTCACTGTATTTCTCAGAAATGTCGCTCCTTGCTGTCAGTAGGCTCAGCTGGATTTTATTTTAAATGGGTGCCCCCTAGGGACCCACCTGCTTGCCAGCGGAAATGCTTCCTCGTTATTTATCTTCTCCCGGGATGGTTGATTTGGTATAGAGAGAGATGCTGACTGCAGGAGTTAAATTTCCTATATCAACTCAGTTCAGCACAAAGGTTCCACCTTCTCAACCTCTCCCCTCACCTGAGGTATGGTGACCCTCAGATTATAGCACTACCAGTCATCTCCCTCTAAAGAGAAAGCAGCCCCTACAGTCCTCTGGAATTCCGGCCACTATATCACTATGGCAACTCCTACTGCTCCATCCAGGATTGTGAACACCTCTGTACCATCTCCCTTTCACCCCTCTTTTCTCAGGAGGGAATAACCCTTGTCAATTGACGTGACTGAACTCCCACATTCCTGCTCCAAATCTGGTCTAAGATCTTTGCAACATCCATAAACAGACAGGACTGAACGCAATGTTGCAGTGAGGTTTTGATGCGTGCTTACACTGCAGCGAGCTCTCTTACAGGTGCACTAATTAATAAAAGAAATTGTTATCCAACACATTATCAACTGCTTCAGGGACTCAGAATAGGACTGGAAATTTGCTGCAGCATTAGGAGACCGAAAAAACTCAGGCTGGAAGCTGCACTGACAGTCAGCAGGTCTATTTTGGTGCAAATACATTTGTACATTTCTTGAATTCAATTTTTCAATCCATTATTCAGAGACGTGAGCAAATAGCTCCACCACTGGTGTGATCAAACTGAACTGTGGCCAAATTCATTGCAAATTAAATTACTAAAAGGGGTTGATGACTCACCAGCTCCTTTTTAACTTCTAATCTCTCCTTCAACTTGAGGTGGGCCGATACCTGTAAAAAAATTATTAAATAGAAAAGGACGTGATTACACTGGAAGGGGTTGCAGAAGAGATTCACCAGGATATTGCTTGAAATGGAGCATTTCAGTGACGAAGAGAGGCTGGATAAGCTCAGGTTGTACAGTCATAAAGTTGTACAGCACAGAAGCAGACCCTTCGGTCTAACTTGTCCATGCTGACCTGATTTCTAAATTAATCTGGTCCCATTTGCCAGCATTTGGCCCATATCCCTCTAAACCCTTCCTATTCACGTCCCAATCCAGATGCCTTTCAAATGTAATTGTCCCAGCCTCCACCACTTCCTCCGGCAGCTCATTCCATACTTGCCCCACCCTCTGCATGAAAAAGTTGCCCCTGAGGTCCCTTTTAAATCTTTCCCATCTCACCTTAAACCTACGCCTTCTAGTTTTGGACTCCCCCACCCTGGGAAAAAGATCTCAGCTATTCATCTTATCCATGCCCCACAAGATTTTAAAAACGTGTTTAAAATCAGCCCTCAGCCTCTGATGCTCCAGGGAAAACAGCCCCAGCTTACTCAACCTTTCCCTACAGCTCAAACCCTCTAACAGTGGTAACATCCTTGTAAATCTTTTCTAAACCCTTTCAAGTTTCGTAACATCCTTCCTACAGCAGGTTGTTTTATTTGAAGCAGATAAGGCTGTGGGGGGCCTGATAGGAGCTGTTTAATACGAGCAGCATGGACTGGATGGATAGAAAGTAATCTTTTCCCTGAATCGAAGGGTCAATAACAATGAGACTTAACTTTGGTGAAAGGCAGGTTTAGAGAGGACTTAAGGAAAAACTTTTTCTTTCAATGGATGGAGGGAATCTGGAACAAACTACTTGGGAGAGGAGTGTATGCAAGTAACCTCACAACTTTTCAAAAGTACTTGAGAATTGTCATAACATTCAAGGCTAAAGTGGGATAGTGTCGATTTAATAGTAATGACCTGATAGGTCAAAGGGTGCCAGAAGTTTGCATATTAGAACGGAAATCAGATGACTTGCTTTAATCTTTAAATCTGAATCAAACCCAAATTATCTGAGCATTTAAAGCCCTTTGCTGATAGGTACAGCAGCGCACCTTAGGAAAATCATTTCAATTGTAGCAATTATACTCTGAGACAGAACAAACACCATACAGAGGTAAGGGCAACCATTTTCTTTCTTTGCTGTTTAAGATGTAACCAGAATTCCTTTAATTCAATTGTGGCTTCATCAAGTACAATTATTCAATGGTCAATTGCTTCTTCCATCAATAATCTATGTTTTCTCACAGCAGAACACTTGGGTTTTCCTAAACTGGCATTTCCAAAGCATCTTATAATGTTAATTAACTTCCTTCAGTTTGAGAAGGTGTTGGAATCCAGCACAGCAACAGCTCAGACGTGATTGTGGCTTGAAAAGATGTAATGAAGAAGGCTAATCGGTTTGCTGTCCTTCATTTAGAGAGGAATTAAACATAAAAGTAAAGCTTTAATTACACAGGGCATTGGTGAGACCACATCTTCAATGCCGTGTGAAGATTCGCTCCGCTTATTTAAGGAGGGATGAGAATGTGTGGAGGGGCTTCACTAGACTGATACCTGGAGTGAGTGCGTTGTCCTATGAGGAATGGTTGGGCAAGCTGAGCATGCTTCATTGGAATTTTGAAGAGTGAGGGGCGCCTTGAGTGAAATGTTTCAACTCCTGAATGGGCTTGACAAGGTCAAGGCAAAAAGGATGTTTCCTCTTGTGGGTCAGTCCAGAAATAAGGGACCCTGTTTGAAAGATAGAGGTCATGTTGAATTGAATTGAATTGAATTAGCTTTATTGGTGGGGTAGGGATGGAAGTTAGATGGACCTCAGGACAAGAGTAGAAGTTTGGCACAACATTGTGGGCCGAAAAGCCTGTACTGTGCCGTATTGTTCTCTGTTCTCTACGTCCTATTGTCATGTACACTCAAATAAGTACAGCAACAAGTTTATAAGTTGCCACCTACAGCACCATGTGTAGGTACAAATTCAGTACAATCCTTAGTTACAGGGTAAAGAAAAATAGAAAAAAATGTACATTACAGCTATACACATCACTGCCAGAAATCAGAAAACAGGAAGTAAAGTTAAAAAGACAAACATCAATCTCTCTCCAAAGGCTCTCTGCAGCAAACCAGTGCAGGGGAGGCGGTGGTTCCACACCATCTGTCTGCTGGCTTCTGTCACACTCAGCAAACAGGCACTAGCTACCCTAAAGGAAATGTTCAGAGAGCTAGGGCTTTTCTCTTTAGAATGACGAAGGATAAGAGGTGGAATGCACCTCCTCCCATCCACCCTCCTGCAAAAATTCCATCCCCTATTCCCAATTCCTCCGCCTCCGCCGCATCTGCTCCCACGATAAGACATTCCACTCCCGCACATCCCAGATGTCCAAGTTCTTTAAGGACCGCAACTTTCCCCCCACAGTGATCCAGCACACCCTTGACCGCGTCTCCCGTATTTCCCGCAACATATCCCTCACACCCCGCCCCCGCCACAACCGCCCGAAGAGGATCCCCCTCATTCTCACACACCACCCCACCAACCTCCGGATACAACGCATCATCCTCCGACACTTCCGCCATCTACAATCCGACCCCACCACCCAAGACATTTTTCCATCCCCACCCCTGTCTGCTTTCCGGAGAGACCACTCTCTCCGTGACTCCCTTGTTCGCTCCACACTGCCCTCCAACCCCACCACACCCGGCACCTTCCCCTGAAACCGCAGGAAATGCTACACTTGCCCCCACACCTCCTCCCTCACCCCTATCCCAGGCCCCAAGATGACATTCCACATTAAGCAGAGGTTCACCTGCACATCTGCCAATGTGGTATACTGCATCCATTGTACCCGGTGTGGCTTCCTCTACATTGGGGAAACCAAGCGGAGGCTTGGAGACCGCTTTGCAGAACACCTCCGCTCAGATCGCAACAAACAACTGCACCTCCCAGTCGCAAACCATTTCCACTCCCCCTCCCATTCTCTAGATGACATGTCCATCATGGGCCTCCTGCACTGCCACAATGATGCCACCCGAAGGTTGCAGGAACAGCAACTCATATTCCGCCTGGGAACCCTGCAGCCATATGGTATCAATGTGGAGTTCACCAGTTTCAAAATCTCCCCTTCCCCTACTGCATCCCTAAACCAGCCCAGTTCGTCCCCTCCCCCCAATGTACCACACAACCAGCCCAGCTCTTCCCCCCCACCCACTGCATCCCAAAACCAGTCCAACCTGTCTCTGCCTCCCTGACCTGTTCTTCCTCTCACCCATCCCTTCCTCCCACCCCAAGCCGCACCCCCATCTACCTACTAACCTCATCCCACCTCCTTGACCTGTCCGTCTTCCCTGGACTGACCTATCCCCTCCCTACCTCCCCACCTATCTTCTTTACTCTCCATCTTCGGTCCGCCTCCCCCTCTCTCCCTATTTATTCCAGTTCCCTCTCCCCCTCCCCCTCTCTGATGAAGGGTCTAGGCCCGAAATGTCAGCTTTTGTGCTCCTGAGATGTTGCTTGGCCTGCTGTGTTCATGCACCTTCACACTTTGTTATCTTGGATTCTCCAGCATCTGCAATTCCGAATATCCCTGTGCTGGTATGAGTTACTTCTCAAATGCAAAGACTTCAGCGATGTCGTTACCCACAGCAGCCATCCTGCTTAAGGAGCAAAATTAAATGCAACAAATAATCATGTGTTTTCAGGAGTTGGTTAAAGAAGGAATGTTGACCAAGGTAGACGGAGACTCCATGCAGCGAAACATGTCCTTCAACCTCCTCCAGAGCAAGCAGACTGGATGCAGGTTTTGAGAGTACAGCACCAACTTCCAAACAGAACCAGTGTTAGCTAAGATAATGCACCGAAGCCCACTGTTTTCAGCCTCAAAAAGGAGGCAGGGTCAGATAAAGCAAGTTGACACATGTGCGAAGATACAGTTTATATGTAGGACATTTGGCTGACCTTGCAATGGAACATGAATCAAGATGTGCTCCTGTTGCGCTTGAACTATTCAACTTTAAGTGCTGGAGGCCAGATCTGGAGTGCGAGAAGATCTGGAGCTCAGGTTTCAACTGGCTTTGTATTTTTTTCCCACCCAGCAGCTCTTTGCAGAAGGGTTTTACTCGTGTCCCTTTGCGTCCTGCTCAGACTATGCATTCTTTCCCTTTTTGTCTTTGAAAAATTTGTTAAAGCAGGGGTTTCATTTCAACACGTTACTGCTTGTTCTGGCTCAACTTCAAAACTAATTAATCCTGTGAAACTGGCAAACAACAGTGCAAGGAAACAAAACCAGCAGGTGGGTCTGCAAGTTGGGGAAGCTGAATACTTACACGCTGATCTCTTTCACAAACAGTTCCACGGACATTCACTCCCTCCACCAACATGTTCAGTAGCAGTCGCTTGTGCCATCTACAAGATGCACTGCAGAAATTCACCCAGGGTCCACAGGCAACACCTTCCAAACTCATGACCACTTCCATCTCGAAGGACAAGGGTGGTAGATACATGGAGACACCAGCCCCTGCAAATTCCCCTCCAAGGCATTCATCACCCTGACTTGGAAGCTTATCACCATTCCTTCATGGTCACTGGATCAAAATCCTGAATTCTTTCCCTACTGGCACTGTGGATTTACCAACACCAAACAGTTAGCAGTGGTTCAAGAAGGCAGCTCACCTCCACCTTCTCCAGGACAACTACGGATGGGTAATGAATGCTGGCCCAGCCAGCGATGCACAGGTCCTACAAGTGTAAGGGCATCAACAGCATTGCGGACCCCCACCATCCAGCCGTAGTTTTAACTGTTACCCTGTGAACTGTTTTGCAATACTACTCCCCAGATCAGCCAAACAAGGATCGCACAATGAAGCAGTCAATGTCACAACTGCTTCAACATTTCATTGGCCACTCAAAACCTCACGTTCCAACCACAAACCATGGAGATATTGTTTGGCAAAATGGGTTAGATGCTTGCCTTTCAACCCCTAAGGTCTGGGTTCAAATCCCACTCAGGAGGTCCCATACAGCTTTTTGTGTTGGCTTCAAGTACCCAGGCAGAACAAGTTGAACAAATCTGGGTACAGGTTTACAGGACAAAACCGTCTCCATTTACATACCAGCATACAAGAAAATCCAGTGATTGCCGCCAATGTGAAATTATACTCCTTTATGAGGTGTGCAGCAGAGATCCTGTTATCACCAGTTTCCCACTGATGCTGAAGATAAAAATGGTCCTGAATGGACCTCCCAGCATTAATGAAGTCCAGCTTTATGGCAGAGCAGAGCAAGTGTGGCTTTGCAACCAAGTCACTTTTTGCTAGTTCTGACCCAGACTGCTGATGTTTTCTGCTGAGACAGGAAGATATAGTGTTCAGGGATGTGTAGGTTATCAGGGGATGGGTCAGGGTGGCATGCTCTGCGGGTCGGTGTGGACTTGTTGGGCTGAAGGGCCTGTTTCCACGCTGTAGGGATTCTGCGATCTATGATCTATAAGTCATAGGAGCAGGAGTAGGCCATTCAGTCCACCAAGTGCACGTCACCATTCAATGAGGTTGTGGCTGATTTAATACTCCACAACTCCACTTTCCTGTGTTATCCCCATAACTCCTGAGTCTTTTTTAAGTGATTATTTAACTTCATTGTGCAAACAAAAGCGAGCTCTGCAAACAGGGGAACAAAGTATAGGAGGAGCAAAACATTCAAATGAGAATTAAGTCAGGAGTAATTTGGCAGGTCAGGCAGGGGTCTGGCTGGATCAAGGGCAGCGTACCTTAAAATGTTAACTCTCTGCTTTCTCTCTCTACTGATGGTGCCAGATCTGCTGAGTTTCTCCAGCACTTCCTGCTTTTGTTTCACACTTCCAGCATCCACCTGTTTTATTTCAGGTGCAGCATTTGTTCTACACCTGGTTCGATATTGCTCTCATATTACTTTAATTGAGAATAAGCTCGGATGCAGTGTAAAACGAACGTTACTCCTGCTCATGAGTATTCAGAAGTGAGTTAAATTAAAATTGTTCCTATTGGTAATTCCCAATGGGATAGGTCCTTTCTCCTCTGCCAATGTATCAAATTTAAAATTCTCATGCTGGGGTTCAAATCCCCTAGCTGACACGCCTCACTCTCCGTGCACACTTCCAAGAGCTCCGAATTATCTTGTCAAATTCATTCATTCCACCATCAGTGGCCCCGCCTTCAGCAGATCCAAAACTCTGGAATTTCCTCTCTAAACCTCTCCACCTCGCCCCTTTTTCCTTAAAACCTATAAATTCATCAAAGCTTTCGGTCACCCATCCCCGCCTTCCCTCGGCCCAGCATCAATTCTTTTGTCTGCTTTGTTTCTGTCAAGCGTTCTGGTACACTAAAAATGCCACATAATCGCAAGTTGCTGTTGTTGTGGGTCAGAAGGGAAGTGGTGTGTCTTAGCTGAACACATACCATCATGGCTTCCAGTACAGTGAGGTGTGGGAGAAGCATGTCATCTTGCATGATGTAACAGGACATCTTCCTGAAAGTTCGCAGATCCCGAGGCTGCCCATTCACCAGGATCTGACCTTTCATTCCGGTTTTCCTAGAAGTAATAGGAAGTAAATTTTTCTAAATGGTAATTCCCATGAATATTTACAGAACAGAAACAGGCCATTCATCAACAGTTCCATGCTGGCATTTATGCCCCTCATCAGCTTCCTCCCAGTGTAAAGCCACCAATACCTTTTTCTCTTCTCTTTCTTGTGTTAATCATATTTTTACTTCAAAACATTTACACTATTCACTTCAAGTAGTTTTTTTATTATAGCAGGTTTTGCATTCTGACCATTTGCTCTGTAAAGAGAAGTGTTTTGTTTCCCTGAATTCATGATTGGATTTATTTGTGACTAACTTGTTCTGTGGGTTGCTAGATCTGAGGGTGATTGTTTGCTGAGTGAGATTGACTCCAGGGGCCTTTAATAAAAGCAGTTGGGACCCTGCTGCAGAAGTCCTGTCCTCATTTCTGGAATTTCAGGAGGGGGATCACACAGAACTCAGCAGTACCATTTCAAATAAAACTTATTTTCACTGTCCCTTAACCCGAAGTTGAAACAGATGGAGAAGAGCAAATGCTCTTGAAAAGTGGGCAAAGTCTATGGAACTATTAAAATCTCCAGCTCTTTAAACTTGAAAGGAAAACTTCATCTGCCAGAGAGAGTAAAAATAGAACACAGATGTTGCAGGAGTTCAATAATTGATAGGCCATCTAGTGTAGCCTTGGAAAAATGAATTACCATTTGTTCCCATGGTTTCCAAAAACTTCACTGCAGACATTTGTCAAGGTTTGCTATTATAGCTGAGTCCATTATGATGACTGACTGAGTTCTAAAACACTTACCCCAGCAAAGTGGCTGCATTCACATTTTGATTGACAATTATAACAGACTATTCAATGATTAGTCGTCTTTCATATTATAGTGATTTGAACGAGGTTGGCCACATGGGTCTTGCTGAGTATGAGATTCCTGATTGGGCTAATCAGCGAGTCCTGGCTAACAAATATAAACAGAAGTCTCAGAGAGTCTCCTATCTCTAGGGACTGGCTCAGACCAAGTGGGTCAGAGTCCAAGTACTGTGTACATGTAAATAAAGGGGTACTGGCCTCCATAGAGTTATTTCACATATATTTACTGAATATAAGTTTATTTGATTTAATAATAGGTTGATGATGGGGTGAGTTTAAAATCTTTGAATAGGTTATGTAAGACTCTTCCTGTTTTGGAGCTCTCTTCGACTGCTAGAAGCATTTTTTTCCCAATCTCTACATGGTTCTTGGGGAGCACAACTAATGGGTTCAAGATGAGTGGCTGTGGAGATGGTAATACAGGACATTGAAGTCATGAGATGGCATGGAATAGGAAGGGGGTGACATGGGGAGGTGTGGAATTGTGAACTTAACAGCTCTTTTAAAAACTGCACTGAAGTCTCAGAGAGCCAGGGAAGGTCTCCTAGCATGTACAGTAGTGATCACTGGCTGCTGTTCCCAAGTATTAAGAATCAGAGAATCCATACAGAGCAGATTCAGTCTAGACTGCTCCACCCCTTCTACCCACCCTAGACCCATAAGAGGGTATTACCCCATAACTAATTCACCTAACCTGCACACCTTTGGACTCAGAGGGGAAACCAGGCAGAAACCCACACAGACGCGGAGAGAAAACAGTAACTACACAACTGGCCACCCAAGACTGCAGTTGAACCCGGATCCCTGGCACTGTGAAGCAGCAGTCCTCACCATTGTACCACTGTGCCGCCCTAATTCTACGGCTCTATCTTGGATCCACCTGAGATTTTAAAGGCATCAAGAAATTTTTGGAGAAAGCGGGACTACAACATAATCATATTGAATGGCAGAGCAGGCTCAAAGTGCCAAAATGATTTACTCCTGCCTCAAGTTTCTATGTTTATCTTGCCTCTGGGATCCGACATGGGCTGCCGATAGCATTGTGGTAGCAGGACACAGCCTTTCTCCACGACATTACAATCCAATACATTGGTACAGCTTTAGTTGTATTGTAAGTGAAATTTGAAATCAGTTATAGTTTGGATTTTAACATGAATTCTACAATCATTAGTAATGGGATCATTCATGATCTACATGACAGCAATAAAGTTTTCTGTTTTCCCTCAGTTCGAAGAGATTGTCAGTGCAAGGATCAATTGTAATGATAATCTATCACTTTTGTGACTCACCTATATCCTGCCAGAATGTTCATGAAGGTTGACTTTCCAGCGCCTGAAGGACCCATAATCCCAATTAGCTCTCGACTGCAGAACTTTCCGGACAGACATTTTAACAGAGTCTTGTATCCTAGGAGGCAAAGTTGAATATGTGTGACAAGAGCTTGGTATTTACTGGATTGGATAGCATTTTAGCATTTCATTCCTCCACCTCTAGGATGCTTATTTGAATTCAGACTCGAGGAGAGTTATACGGTCCTATATAACAACAAGAGCTGACCAAGCTCATTCTGGACGCTTGTCACTACACCCCTAGAACACAACACTGCCATTAATTGTCATTAGATTGTCAATAAAATTCGAGTAGGGAATACAGTGGAAAACAGAAAAGTCAGACTGGTGAAATGGGTAATTTTTTTTTCCTGAGGTTGAGGGTAAAGCACATCATTGATGCAGAGTAGAACAGCCAATATTATGTGTGACAGTATATTTGTGAACAGCAGTGGGTAGCCTTTATATTTTTGAGTCCGAAGGTTTTGGATTTACTGCCTCTGCTCCCCCATACTCATGCACAAAATTTAGATGAGCACCCTAGTGTAGTTCCAAGAGAGTGCAGTATTTTTGAAGATGCTATATTTTGGATGAGACATTAAACAGAGGCTTGGTCAGTTCTCTTGTGAGAGTGAGAAGGCTACAATGAATTGACAATTTATTCTGGCTTTACCAACAATGCCCACAGCCAATGAACAAATGGAACAAAAAACTTTTTCAAAGAACAACTGAGAGGTTCACCCCATTAGTGTGGCCAATATCTGTCCCTCAACTAAACTCGAAGTACTGCAAATGCAGGAAATCTGAAATAAGAGCTGGGGAAATTCAGAGGGTCTAGCAGCATCTCTGGAGAGACAAAGTTAATATTTTCAGTCCGATATGCGAACCCCCGCCTTCTGAGTAACATTCACACGAAAAGTCACCTGATATTTTGATTTATCTCTCAATCATCTCAGTAAAATGCATATAATTTTACTGTTTGTGGCACCTTGCTGAGCACAATTTGATTCACATTCCCTACACTGCAACAGTGATGACTTTTCAGACATACTTAATGGTCTATAAAGTGCTCAGTGGCATTAAGGTTTTGAAAGGTCGGCTTTTCTTTTCCTTTATCAATATTTTATTGCATTCTACTGCCTTGGCATTATTTAAATTTAAATTTCTTCAAATAAGCTTTGGCCAAGAATTCAGTCCAGATCAAAGATGTGCTGACTCCAGTTTACTCATCCCAATGTAGAGGCAAAAGGGTTTTTAGTTTACAAATGCATCTTTGTGTTGGCGCAGGCCTGATGGGCCAAAGGGACCTGTTCCTGTTCTGCAGTGTTCTTTGTCCAGTGCTTCCCGTTTGAGCATGTAAGATGGGTTCATAACTGAAGTAGCTTCACTCACAGTTCCTGTGCTTTGACCCATTAACCAACCACAGTGCAAAGGAACACTTCCTCCTGGAATCTCCCCAAATTTCCCATTCATAACTCGAAGCTCTGACCTCTATGGTAATCATATTGCACATACAGAAAGGCATTATTTGTTTTTAAAGACATTTCAATACTCCCCACTTGCCTGGATGAGTATAGCCCCAACAACACTCAAGAAGCTTGACACCATCCAGGGCAAACCAGCTGCTTGACTGGCACCATAGCCACAAGCACTCACTCCCTCCAGCACTGACGCTCAGTAGCAGCAATGTGTAATATCCACAAAAAGTACTGACGAAATTCACTAAAGGTCTACAGAAAGCATTTCCCAAACCCACAACCACTTCCATCTAGAAGGACAAGGGCAGTAGATATATGCGAACACCACCACCTTCAAGTTCCCCTCCAAGTCACACACCATCCTGACTTGGAAAAATATCACCATTCCTTCACTGTTACTGGGTCTAAATCCTGGAATTCCCTCCCTAATAGCATTGTGGGTCAACCCAGAGGAGGAGGGCTGCAACAGTTTAAAAATGCAGCTCACCACCACCTTCTCAAGGGCAACTAGGGATGGGCAAAAAATGCTGGCCAGCCAGCGATGCCCACATCCCACAAAATGAATAGATAAAACAAATTCACTATTGTCAATGTATGAACACCTGTGTTTTAGATCCTTGATGAGTACAACGCCACACAAATAACTTTAGTGGGCAGGTTACTGCTGAACTTTGCATGCATCATGCCACTGTTTCCATTAGCACAGGTCACTTTACCTCAAATAATATGAATCTTGCTCACCAGGAATCACAGTGTTCTTTTTTCTTCCTTGTAGACATATGCACAACTCTTCTCAGGTAAAATTCTGTGTTGCTGCTGCAACAAAGACCCCCAATCTTCAGGAGAGCAGTGCACTCTACTTTTGAAGACCAGGTTTATAGCCTGTTCACACAGCTCTGTACCAAAACCTCCCAGGCAGCTGGATTCCTTGGAGCACTTACAAAGTGAGCGTGGTCCTTAGTCACTGAGACCCTTTGTGGAGCTGCCACCTGTTAAACTTGGTCAATTTGGGGACATTGCTTAAATCGATTTAGCCGAATTGAATAAGGAGAGATCGGTGATCTTATGGCCATCTCCAAGCCATACGATTTGGTTTCAAGTAACAATCCAGGGCTTGGAGCTTAAGAGAAATGCATTCATAATGTGGTCAAAACAGTATCAATTTGTACAGTGTTCCAACTGAGCTCAAAGATGGGTGACAAGGGCACTAGGGATGACTGGTCTGCACGCATAGCAAAGAGAATGGGAGTCTCATCTTCACTAATTATTTTTCTAAATTACATACTATATGCAAAAGTTTCAGCTGAGATATTCAAGAGGATTTTCAATGATTATTTGGACAGAAATGGGATTATTTTCTATTCATTCACAGGATGTCAGTGCTACTGGCCAGACCAGCATTTATTGCACATCCCTAATTGCTCAGAGGGCAGTTAAAAGTCAATGACATTGTTGTAGGTCTGGAATCATGTGCAGGCTAGACCAGGTGAGGATGGCAGATTTCCTTCTCTGAAGGACATTAGTGAACTAGATGGTTTCCTCCTGATAATGGGTTCACGGCCATCGTTTGACTGTTAATTCCATATTTTTATTGAATTCAAATTCCACCATCTGCCACGGGGGGATTTGAACACTGGTGTCCAAAACATTACTGGGTCTCTGTATTAATAATCGAGTGATGATACCACTAGGCCATTGCCTCCCATTTCAGGTTGTAGAGATGTGGGGAAAAGCCAAGACTTTGGCACTATGTAATAGAACTAGTGCAGGTGCAATGACCCAAGTGGATTCTTTCTACATCACAACAATTCTATAACACTGTTTTTGTTGCCACAGAAACTTAGTGTTATAGAATCCTTACGGTGCAGAAAGAGGCCATTTGACCCATCAAGTCTACTCCAACCCTCTGGATAGCAGCCCACTCAGACCCAGCCTACACAATCTACCATGGCCAATCCACCCAAACTACACATCTTTGCACTGTGGGAGGAAACCACACAGACACAGGGAGAACATGCAGACTCCAAACACACAGTCACCCACGGCTAGAATTGAACCTGAATCCCTGGCACTATGAGGCAGCAACACTAACCAGTGAGCCACCCTGCCATGATCATGCTGCCAATGGCATGGGGTTTGATTTCCTTTCTGGTTTGGGTTTGATTCTACTTCCTTGCCCTACATGTGCTGTTTTGGATTACAGTTGCCTTTAGGTCAAGCCAATATAAGAGTGAGATGGGGCAGCTTTGATCAGCTCAGTTAGCTATATAGCTAGCAGGTAGTTCAGAATAGAACACAGAACAATACAGCACAGAACAGGACCTTCAGCCCACGATGTTGTGCCGACCATTGATCCTCATGTATGCACCCTCAAATTTCTGTGACCATATGCATGTCCAGCAGTCTCTTAAATGTCCCCAATGACCTCGCTTCCACAACTGCTGCTGGCAACGCATTCCATGCTCTCACAACTCTCTGTGTAAAGAACCTGCCTCTGACATCCCCTCTATACTTTCCTCCAACCAGCTTAAAACTATGACCCCTCGTGTTAGCCATTTTAGCCCTGGGAAATAGTCTCTGGCTATCAACTCTATCTATGCCTCTCATTATCCTGTATACCTCAATTAGGTCCCGTCTCCTCCTCCTTTTCTCCAATGAAAAAAGTCCGAGCTCAGTCAACCTCTCTTCGTAAGATAAGCCCTCCAGTCCAGGCAGCATCCTGGTAAACCTCCTCTGAACCCTCTCCAAAGCATCCACATCTTTCCTATAATAGAGCGACCAGAACTGGACGCAGTATTCCAAGTGCGGTCTAACCAAAGTTTTATAGAGCTGCAACAAGATCTCACGACTCTTAAACTCAATCCCCCTGTTAATGAAAGCCAAAACGCCATATGCTTTCTTAACAACCCTGTCCAGTTGGGTGGCCATTTTAAGGGATCTATGTATCTGTACACCAAGATCCCTCTGTTCCTCCACACTGCCAAGAATCCTATGCTTGATCCTGTACTCAGCTTTCAAATTCGACCTTCCAAAATGCATCACCTCGCATTTACCCAGGTTGAGCTCCATCTGCCACCTCTCAGCCCATCTCTGCATCCTGTCAATGTCCCGCTGCAGCCTACAACAGCACATTTTTAATTCTCTTTCCAGGTGAGGTAGACCTGGGACCTGCCTCATTGACCTACTCCCCCGAGAATGGAAGGAAATGGCAAAGCTCCCAAGAAAATGGCACAGGCTGAAGGATCAACAGACAGTGAGTGAATGACCTGCTTTCAGGCAGAGCATATTGTCAATGTCCTTTGTTTCAAAAGAATTTATGGAGTTTGGGCACAATGATACCACATCAAATCATATCAAGCTCGTGAACTTTGGCCAGTCAGCTTTTGGTATACTATGACTTTCTGTGATGAATGGGTACCACACGCATTGGATCAGACTACTTACCCCAAACAAAATTTTGCTTTAAGTATGTCAGGTTTCATTTGAGATTTTGCAGTTGTTACAGCACCCCAAGAACTGGTTCTTAATTGGGCTTATTTTCACCCAAAAGTTAAACAAGGAAATGTTGGCATGCTGGGATAGCAGACAGAAAGTGGTGGTTTCTAATGCTGCAATCTGTAAATAAATATATTATTGTGAACGGCTGGTGCGGACTTGATGGGCTGAAGGGCCACTTCTCCATTGTATGATTCTATAATTCAATGAACGTTAATAGTCTCATACCAACTAGCTTGGGATCAAATGATCTTATCCTGCTGTAACCACATGCCCAATAACACAGTTTATGACACTAACACAGGGTGAATAGCCAAGGTAATTTTCCCAGGGTAGGGGGACCCAAAACTTGACGACATGGGTTTAAGGTGAGATGGGAAAGATTTAAGAGAGACCTAAGGGGCAACACTTCCACGAAGAAGCTGGGGCAATTTTGGAATGAGCTGCCAGAGGAAGTAGTGGAGGCTAGTACAATTGCAACATTTAAAAGGCATCTCAATATGTGCGTAAAAAGGAAGGGTTTAGAGGGACGTGGGCCAAATGCTGGCAAATAAAACTAGATTCATTTAGGATAGCTGGTGGGCATGGACAAGTTGGGCTAAAGGGTCTCTTTCCAAGCTGTCTCCATTAGCAGAGTACGCAAGGCAGATGCATTACATCTCAACCAAAGGATTAATACGGGCATCACATCATTGTACATTTTATATTTGATGTAATCAAGATGAAACTGACCCAGGGCATTTGTAAAGATAATAAAATGAGAGGCTGGATGAACACAGCAGGCCCAACAGCATCTCAGGAGCACAAAAGCTGACGTTTCGGGCCTAGACCAGCTCTGATGAAGGGTCTAGGCCCGAAACGTCAGCTTTTGTGCTCCTGAGATGCTGCTTGGCCTGCTGTGTTCATCCAGCACCACACTTTGTTATCTCGGATTCTCCAGCACCTGCAGTTCCCATTATCACAGGGCATTTGTAAAGTTTCCCAAACAATTTTGATGACGCTGATACCCATATTAAGTGACTTTGCCAATGTGAGATGAAAAACTGAAATGCAGTCACTCACACATCGCACAGAAGTTAATCACACATTAACCTATTTTCATACTACATACCCAACTACCTTTTGAGCTGGGAATAGACATGTTGATAAAAAGAGAGAAGAAATGCTTTACCTCAAAAGAGCAATATATTTTTAAGTTATACTTTCTATTTGTGTACAGAGTGATGGTACGACGAATGGGCTATTGACTTTTTAAATCGATTTCTGATTTTAATGTCCAAGACATGCATGAACTAAAACGGTTGAGAAAATAGAAGAGTACTGACTTAAAAATAGCTGCAGTGATCACCTGACCATAGATAGAGCCAAGTTTCAAGAAATAAATACAGAAGAAGCCGTCAGAAAAGCAATTCATATTTTTAATCAGAAGAGATTGAAACCAGTCAGATGTAAAGCAATTTTTTATTTCCTGCTAAATTTACACCTTTATAAGAAGCTTACATTTTGGAGATTTAAAAAAAAAATTGCCTACGATTATCCAGCTTGAAAGCAAGGAACTAATACATTGGGGAAGAAAGGAAAGCACACATGCCAACTATTTTATTGGGCAGTGCAGAGGTGGATGATTTGTGGCTGGATATGGAAAAGCCACCCCGACCCCCACCTTTCCTTTAGCTTCTTGAAAACAAAGCTCTTGGTGATGTTGAAAACTGGAAGAAAATATCCGAATACTGAGCAGCTAAAGAGATCTGCAACGTTCAGAGCTCTCATTGATGCAGGACATGCCTAGATAATCATGGTCTCAGAATAAAACCCAATACTTCCAGAGCACTAGAAAGGACATGTATTCTTTTATCTTTCTTTTTATACCAGTTATTATCTCCTGTTTAGATTTACACTCATATTTGATGTCATGTCTTTGCTATTTTCTTCTGCTTCATCATAAAATCAGTTTTCCTTTCCCTCAAGAACTTGGCTCCTTATTTGTTCTTGGTGAGCTAGTAAGCTACATTTTAATGTACTTGCAAGTTACGAAGCAGATTAAGGGCTGAATCTTTCCAGACGCGAGACAATGTGGACAATGTTCGTCAGTTGGGAAAAATATGGCAAGATTATAAAAATGAGATTCTCAACATCCGAGCGAAAAAAAATGTTGATTTTGCAACCGAGTTTCAAAGTCCTTAGTTGAGTCAAGGGAGATGGTCCTTGATCGGGGTTGTAACTCAAGGGCAGTATCTAATATGAGGGGTTTGGACTCTCTCGAAGACTCAAATCCAGAGGCAGAGCTCTGTGTCACTCCAAACTTGACAATAGGCCATGGTCATTTCTAAAGGTACACTGGAACCAGTCTTGTGATAGACATTCAGGGAGCTGCACAGAGCTCAGTCAAAGGCCCAGCCACTCAACAGTTGGGGATACCTGCCCAGGTTGGTCAGGGAGTGGAACAAGGCAGTCAGCTCA
This sequence comes from Stegostoma tigrinum, assembly GCF_030684315.1. Taxonomy (NCBI): domain Eukaryota; kingdom Metazoa; phylum Chordata; class Chondrichthyes; order Orectolobiformes; family Stegostomatidae; genus Stegostoma; species Stegostoma tigrinum. Next base: position 8,261,819 of record NC_081385.1, on the reverse strand, counting down.
ATGCAAGTGCTGGGGAGCTTTGAGGGCCCCTGCTGTGCTCAGCAAGTTGGGGAACTCGATTCTCAGGGTTTGGAGGGATTTTACCACTCAAGTTGGGTAGGGAGGTGGGTGGTGTGATTGTACACTGGAAGACAGGGTCACTGTGGGAGTGGAGTTCATCGACAGTCACAATTCCCCTGGTATTCATGTGGGGGTAGTGGAACACAACAGCTATTCTGACTTAGCTGTCGGGCTGGTGCTCAGAGAGTAATATAAATCAAAGGTGTATGGTGGCACTTGTTAGATCAGCGCTGATGAGCTCCATAATGAGTGTAAGGAACATGGAGGGTGTTGTTGGGGGTGGGGGGGGGGGTGGTATTGCTGAGCCTATAACTCACTCAACGCATGGGCTTACCTTGTGAGTGATGTGAGCCTCCAACTGTGCTAACCAGGTACTTTGTGCAGGTTGAAATGATCTGTAATCACAGTACCTTGCATGTGAATTGTCTGCAATCTCCAACAACATGCTGCACAAATGCTGGTCACATTCTGATTATGTTATTGGTCATTTCTCATTGATCTGAGCCAATTCTGGGAAGCAGAAACAATTACAGGTCACCTTAAAAGTGACACATGTGGGTCACTATTCACAAAAACACTCCAAAATCCCCTAGGCTGTGCAAGGGGACAGAGCTGATTCCCCTCACCTTGAACTGTATATATTCACTAAGATGAACTTTCACACAATGGTTCTTTGTTTGAATGGTGAACAGGGGTGGAGGTATAAAGGACAGGGTACCAGTAATCACACAGCATTTACAATCTCCTACTCTGCTTACATCTAACCCATAAATACATCAGGGCTTTTACCAACACAGTCAGTGCCACATGACACCATAACCGTTTCATTTTGACAAGGCCACGACCGCAGCGTGGTGCAGTAGGCTTTGACATCATTGCTGGCTTCCCAAGGGACAGACGAGGTGAAGGCCTGTGGTATTATTGCCGGACTGTTAATCCAGACACCCCGATAATGTTCTGGGGACCTGGGTTCAAATCCCACCATGGCAGATAGTGGAATGTGAACTCACAAAACATCTGGAATTAACAGTCCAAATGACGACCATGAATCCGTTGTCAACTGTTGGAAAAACCCATCTGGCTCACTCATGCCCTTTAGGGAAGGAAACTGCCATCCTTACCTGGTCTTGCCAACATGTGACTCCAGACCCACAGCAATGTGGTTGACTCTTAGATGCTCTCTTGGCAATTACGGATGGGCAATGAATGCTGCCTGGCCAGCAACGCTCTCATCCCATGAATGAATAAAGAAAAGAACTATCCAACTGTATACATGTCACATGGAGAGGGCCATATCATACTGCAGCTGAATTTAGCAACAGAAAAGGATTCCACACCAATTTGCAAGTTGTGTGACAGATTATTGCTACAACATCCCAGAACCCTGCACTTGGAACATTTGAATGGAGAAATAACAGGCTTAGCATGTCAGAATTGGCAAGTTTTTGTACGTTACTGACGGCCATGTGTGTAAAAGTGTGCATAGTCAGAGCACAGCAGTCTCCTTATGGAGGCATTGGGCTCCGTTGTTGGGAAGGTTGGGCTGCATCAGGACCAGGCCCTTTGCCCTAGCCCCTGATGTAAGATGGAGCACAGGGAGGTGTTGGCCTCGTGATATCATTACTAGGCTATTAGTCCTAAAGCCCTAGGTTCAAATCCTGCCAGGGCATATGGTGAAATTTGGAATCAATCTAGAATTAAGAATCTAATAATGACCACAAAACCATTGTCAATTGTTGGGGAGAAAAGCCAATTTGGTTCATTAATCCCCCTGGTCTGGCCTATACGTGACTCCAAACCCAAAGCCATGTGGCTGACTCTTAAATGCCCTTTGTGCGATTAGGGATAGGCTACAAATGCTGGCCTGGCCTCTGACACTAACATCATGTGACTGATCACAAAAAAAGTGGGTTGTACCTGCCTTTGAGCAGAAAACTGAGGATGGGCATCAGTCACCTGGAGTCACTGATTCAAAATAATGAGCTTAAGTGGATTAGAAAAAGTACATTATTATTTAATTATGGAAGGTTGTTAAGATGTGGGCATGTTACCTGAAGGGACGGTGGACTTAGACCTCTAGGAATATTCACAAAGGCAACCTGACGTGTATTTAAATAAAGAGACAAGGTGCAGGGGAAAATGTGGGATGTGGGGCCAAATTGGACAGGGTTGTCCAACAGCTGGTACAGTCCAATAGACAGACTGGCTTCCTTCAATACTATAAGGCTCTATGATTGCAGGGATTGATGATATAAAGTAGACCAGATGGTAATCAAGGGCACTGTTCAGCAATTACTCTCCTGTACTTAATGAAAAAGTATCATTCTGCCGAATTGTAAATGGACAACAAATTTCTCATCAAGGCTGAGGTCTTTCTAGGAATAGGAGGGTTGTTAATGGCTCAATGGAGACGTAATAGGCTTGGCATGTCAGAACTGGCAATGATTTGTACAACACTGATGAGTGGGTTCATTACTGACCCATGCAAAAGAACAGAAAATATATCTGAATAAAAGATTTCCAGGCTACATAATTGAGTTGATCGCTGACTGACTACATGATAAAGAAGTCCTATTATTTATATGTCCTTGTTTGAGAGTCACCTTCATCGTCCCAATTGTTTGATGAGCTCTCCAAACACGGGACGTGTTTTTTATGACACCGATAGTGTTTACAGTCAGGCAGTTCTGCCTCAAGGATTGGCACTTGACCGCAAATTTCAGCTTTTGTGATTAATATCGAACTGGAACAAAGAGCTTCAAGCTCTCAACTTTCCATTAGCCAAATGGAATGCAGTTTAAGCACTACGTTGTAAATACAGAATAGGAAATCTAAGCGTAGCAGTGAGGCTTTACTGACCAATGCTCTCTCTGATGACTTGTATTAATGCCTTGTCTTTCTCTCGAATGGGAGATGGAGTTGGGGGTGGGGTGGGGGAGACAATAAGAGAGAAACCAAACAGATACAAACACAGGTAGAACCCTCTGACCTTTCTGGTGGCAGGCTTGGAGTCAGACAGGCTCTTCATTGGGTGGGATGTACCTGAACCAGAATTAACTTTTGGGCAGGTATGCTCATGGTCCAGTTTCCTTAAATCTCTTATTAATAGCCACTTAAGGAGATCAGACCACCCCCTCTGGGTCTAACCCAGCCATAAGCGAGATCTATTACCATGCAATGGACATGGCTGAGGACAACATACATCTCAGGATGGGGTGAGGGTCTCTTCAAAGGCACCCCTGTACACAACTGAAGGACTCAATGCATCAGAAAGGGGGGGGGGGGAGGCATTGAGACTTATGCTCTGGCCTTGCTACTGAACCCACTGTCCCCATTGCACTGACATCCCCAGTGCACCAGACTTCCCCTCCCACCTTTCACCCACAATAATACTTAGCTGTGATCTGGGTCGTACCACAGTCCTGACACTATGGACGCTGTACTTCCAACAACTGCCACCGCCTCCCCCTTGATGCCACTGAGTGCCAGAACCACCTGCCCTCTAATTGGACGGGGACTATCAGGAGGTGAGACCCCTGCCCCTGGGGTTTGATTTCAGGGGAAAGCGTGCCCTACTCACTTATAGTTTTGTGGGCCTCTGGAGATGAGAAAACAGGCATTTCTCATTGGGCTAGTCAGCCAAAAAAATGGAGAGCCTCAACAAGATTCTAGCCCTGCCGTGAGAATGGACAGAAGTCACCAACAGGTCAGTTGGAAAGTTGTGTTTGAGAAGACGGATTGGGGGAAATGGGGAATTCGAGCATCAAGGCAATTGAAGGCTCAGTATCACCAATACATACAAAGAGAGGGAGCCTACTAGTGTTCACAGACAATAATCTGAAGTCATTGTTGTTTGTCTTTTTAAGAAAGGGATAATCCAGAAAATTGTAGGCCTTTCATCAGTGGTAGGGAAATTATTGGAGAAGGTTCTTGAGGAGATGATTTACTCACGTTTGGAGAACAGTCTCATTTGGGATAGTCAAGCGTGGCTTTGTGTAGGGAATGTCTTGTCTCATAAATTTGATTGAGTTTTTTGAAGAAGTGACAAAGATGATTGATGAGGCTTGGGCAGTGGATGTTGTAGGGCAGTGAATGGTGGCTACATGGACTTTACTGAAGTGTTTGACAAGGTCCCTCATGATAGGCTGGTGGTAGAAAATCAAGTCACATGGGATCCACAATGAGTTGATAAGTTGGACATAAAATTGGCTTGGTCATAGATGACAGAGGGTGGTTTTCTGACTGGAAGCTTGACATGAGTGCTGTTAAGCAAGAATCAGTGGTAGGACGTCTGCTGTTTGTAATGTATATAAATAGTTTGGATAAAAATGTAGGTGCTCTGATTGTTTAAGTTTGCAGATGAGACAGAAATTGGTTGAGTTGTAGATAGTGAGGAAGGTTGCCAAGGAATACAGCAGGATATAGATCAGCTAGAAAATTTGGCGAAGAAATGACAGGTGGAGTTTAATTTGGATAAGTGTGAGGTGATGCATTTTGGGAAGTTAAATGCAAGAGGAAAATGTACAGTAAATGGCAAGGCCCTTAGGGCCATTGATATACAGAGGGATCTTGAGGTGCGGTCCATTTCTCCCTGAAAGTAGCCAGGACGAGGTGGTAAAGAAGGTGAACAGCATGTTTGCTTTCTCTAGGTACAGCATTAGTTCGCAAGTTACGTTCCAGCTCTACTAAAGCCTTTAGTTAGACTACATTTCAAGGATTGTATGCATTTCTGGTCACCACACAATAGGAAGGATGTGGAGGCTTTGGAGAGGGTGCAAGAGAGGTTTACCATGATATTTTCATGATATTACCATGATATCCCACTATCACTTTTACCATGATATTGCCTGGATTGGAGTGTATTAGCTATAAGGAGAGGTTGGACAAACTTAGATTGTTTTCACTAGAGCAGAGGCTGTGGGCTGGCATACACAAGTATATAAATTATGAGAGGCATCGATTGGGTGGCTATTGGAATCTTTTTGCCAGAGGGAAAATGTCAAATACTAAGGGTCATAGGTTTAAATTGAGGGGGAAAGTTTAAAGGAGACATGTAAGGCATGTTTTGTTTTAAAACACAGAGGGTGGTACATGCCTGGATCATGCTGCCAGGGGAGGAAGCAGAACCAGACACGATTGCAGTGTTTTAAGGGGCATGTAGGCAGACACATGAATAGGCAGGGAATAGAGGGATACGGACCATGTACAAGCACATAGGATTCATTTAGAATGGCATGATGGTTGGCACAGGTATAGTGGGCTGAACAGCCTGCTCCTGTACTGTACTGTTCTCTGTTCAAAAACTGAAGGACTGCACAGAAGTGGAACTGGTATGAGGCTGGAGGAAGAAGCAGTTTAAAAATCAGAGAAGATTTTACAAGTTAATCCTCTGGCAGACAGCAGGTTTTTGCAGGAGGAACAATGGGCGAGTGTGATTTAGTGTAGACAGAATCCAGACAATAGAGTATTGAACAAGTCAGTAATAAAGAATGGTGCTGGATGCGAGTGCCTGTGAAACAAAAGGAATGATCCAAACGTTATGCGGAGAATGCATTCTGGTTCACATTCAGTAGAGGGAAAGGTGACAATGAGAAGGAATTCAGGTTCCCTCAGGTCAAGGTGGATTTGGGCAGTATTCTTAACTTCTGCTGTTCCAAATGAGAATAACAGACACTTAGCAAACTTAAACTATGAGGAGGAAAGAGGAGTCCACTGGCTCAGCCAATACCTAACAACCAACACCAGTGGCAATACTATGCTAATAATCCTCTTTCACCTCTACAGTCAATTCTTCAATTCTAGTCTCCCTGCTATTGGAAGCATGTTGTTAGACTTGAAAGGATCCAGAAAAGATTTACAAGGGTGTTGCCAGGGTTGGAGGGTTTGAGTTATACAGAGGGGCTGATTAGGCTGGAGCTCTTTTCACTGGAGGCTGAGGGATGACCCAATAAGAGATTTATAAAGTCATGAGGGGCATGGATAGGGTGAATAGCCAAGGTCTTTTTCCCCAGGATAGGGGAGTCCAAAACTAGAGGGCATAGGTTTAAGGTGCGAGGGGAAAGATTTAACAGGGATCTAACGGGCAACCTTCACATCCAGAGGTGGTGCATGTATGTAATGAGATGCCTGAGGAAGTGGTGGAGGGGGGTACAATTACAGCATTTAAAAGGCATCTGAGATAGCAAAGTGTGAAGCTGGATGAACACAGCAGGCCAAGCAGCATCTCAGGAGCACAAAAGCTGACGTTTCGGGCCTAGACACTTCAGAGAATGAAGAAGGGTCTAGGCCCGAAACGTCAGCTTTTGTGCTCCCGAGATGCTGCTTGGGCTCCTGTGTTCATCCAGTTCCACACTTTGCTATCTTGGATTCTCCAGCATCTGCAGTTCCCATTATCTCTTTAAAAGACATCTGGGTGGGTACACAAACAGGGAGGGTTTAGAGGGATACGGGCCAAATGCTGGCAAATGGGACTAGATTAATTTAGGATATCTGGTCGGCATTGACGAGTTGGACAGAAGGGTCTGTTTCTGAGCTGTATATCTCTATGACTCTACACAGTGCAAGAACAATCCTAATGCATCTTCCTCAGGGTACTGCAATCAAAATAATTGCAGAGAAATATTTATTCTACACATTTAAAGCAACATCAAATGCAACTTCACAGGCTTTAACTTTCTTTTAACACCGAGGTGTCTTTTAGCATCTGCTACAGGACATAAAATCTTTCTTTATGGGATATGGGCATCAATGACCAGGCCAGCATTTGTTACCCATCCCTAACTGCCCTTGACTTGAGTGGCTCACTCAGCCATTTTAGAGGGCAGGCAGCACTCAACCATAGTGCTGTGGGTTTGGAGTTGCATGTAGGCCAGAATGGGTAAAGACAGCAGATTTCTGCCCCAAAGGGCATTAGTGAGCCAGAAGGTTTTTATAACAATGATGGCTTCCCGAACATCACCAACACCTAACTTTCTATTCCAGATTTAAGCTTGCACCCGTTTTCCCAGAGTGTTAGCCTGAGCCCTTGGATTAATAGGTCCAGTGACATTAACACAAAAGCGCCCCCCTGTCTAACCTGGTACTGGAGTGGTTCATTGTCCATTACAAACCACCTTACTTGTTTGTCCTACAAGAGTGGGTTTTCACAGTACTGCTTACAGGCAGGCAACATCTGCAGCGTTATTGTGATGTGCTGTTGCAGACTTAATTTGTTCCTTTAACAGTCACTTCTCAAAAAACAAAATGCCTTTTAACAGCCATTTTGAAAGACAAAACGCCTGTTAACTGCAGCTGACTCCAAATTGCCCAGAGAGTTTGAAGGGGAATTGGATGGGCTTCCACGTTTCAATCTGTAGGTCAAGGATGTCCTTCATTTGACTTAAAGCTTCTTTCACATCTGCAACAAAAGGTGGCATTTTAACGACTGATCTCTCGAGGTTTGAACGTCGGTTGTAAACAGAAGACCTCAGGATTTTATGTGTCTTAGGGAGAGTTAGCGATTACATTGCCGTATAATGAGAGGTGTGTTATGCTGTATAGTGCACAATGTATGAGTCTATAACAAACAAAAAGACCATGTTCCATTCTCATTGAATGGCTGTTACAGAAACAGTCACAGATAATGAGAGCTCAACTCATTTGAGTCACAAATTAGAACCTTGGGTGAAATTCCGGCCATTATTCAGTGATTAATAAGGTGAATACTTAGATTACAGATATTGTGATTCCTGCTACTGTTGTGAGGAGTATCTTTGTGCATTAGAATAATTTGCTGGTTGCTTTGCTGATTTACAGTGGCATCTAATCCTCCTCAAGCAACACCTTAATTTTGAAATTCTTAACCTTATTCTTAAATCCTTCCTTGGCTGTGCCCCTCCCCATCTCTGTAATCTCCTCAAAAACTTCAGAGATATTGCACAGTTCTAATTCTAGCCTCTTTACTAAACCCGATTTCCACTACTGTACCATTGGTGGCCATGCTTTCCATTGCCTAGGCTACAAAGTTCTAGGATACCCTTCCTCCTCGTCTCTACCTTCCTACCTCAGCTTACTCTGTGAAAACACGCAATAAAACCTAACTGGCTCCTCATATGGCTTGCTATTTAAAAGATATTGTTTGAATAAAAAAATGCAAGATGTAGAGACATAAAAAAAGGGTTACAACACAGAACAAGACCCTTTGGCCATTGAGTCTGAACCAGTCAAAAACAACCACCTGAGTATTTTACGATAGCAAGGTGAAGAGGTGGATGAACACAACAGGTCAGGCAGCATCAGAGCAGCAGGAAAGCTGATGATGTTTCGGGTCTGGGCCCTTCTTCAGAAATGGGGAGGGGGAAGGGCACTCTGAAATAAACAAACAAGAGTGTGGAGGAGGCGATGATAGAAGGTGGGTAGATGAGAAAATAGGTGGAGAGAAGACAGACAGGTCAAGGAGGTGGGGATGGAGCTAGTAAAGGTGAGTGTAGGTAGGGGGTTGGTCAGTTGGGAGGGAGGAGTGGGTGGGTAGGTGGGAGGGAAGACGGACTGGTCGAGGAGGACGGGATCAGCTGGGCTGGTCTTGGGATGAGGTTGGGGTGGGGAGATTTTGAAGCTGGTGAAGTCCACATTGATACCATTGGGCTGCTGGGTTCCCAAACGGAATATGAGTTGCTGTTCCTGCAACCTTTGGGTGGCATCATTGTGGCACTGCAGGAGGCCCAGGATGGACATGTCATTCAGGGAATGGGAGGGGGAGTTGAAGTGGGTCACGACTGCGAGGTGTATCCTAATCCCGTTTTCCAGAACTTGGCCCATAGCCTTGTATGCCTTGGCATTCTGATGTAATGTCTCATGTGGCTTCATTTTCATGTATTATTTCCTTTATGGGCCACTCTGGTGAAGAAACGTCTAATATAATAAAAGGTATCTTAAGTTCTATATAAACAAAAGAAGAAAAAGTGCTGGAGAAAATCAGCAGTTCTGACAACATCTGTGGAGACAGAAACAGAGTTGATGCTTTGAGTCTGATGTTACTCTTTCAGAAGGACAATTGCATTATCATTCTACGAAGAAGATATGAAGTTAGTCAAAATAGTCCTTACCTTTCATATCATGATTTCTACAACATGTCATTCTACCACAAACACGACATAGAGGTGAACAGCAATACAAAAGTCCAGTCAACCTATTCCTCCCGTACATTAGCTCTAGCAACGTGACAACTTATTATATTTTAAAACCTCAGTGTTTTTATTCTATCTGCTGTTTGGTTAGATGATAGTCTATGATATGTTACACTTTGTTTCTTTTATTTAAATAATACTTTTTTGAATAGGAAGATAATGTCACACCTATTTCAAAATATTTTCTAATTACCCGGTTTTTAGCTTTTCTAACAGGCCTTTGCAGCAGATGGGCTGGTAGCTAAGCCTTCTAGCTCAGAGGGAAGGATCTGAGCAATGCACCACGCTCAATGCAGGCAACATAACGGATGGATGATAAGACAATAGAGAGCCTTAAATACCCGAATTAAACCTGCTTGTAGCACAAGTTTTTGTAAAAATACAAAATCAACAATAAATTACTATTGTATTCTAATCTAATCTCAAAGCAAAATACTGTGAATGCGGAGTGTCTAAAGTCAAACCTGAAAAGGATGGGAATAAAGAATGGGCCATGCAGCTTCTGTGGAGGGAGGAACAGATTCAAGTCCTTTTGTCAGGTTCGGAAAAACTTCGGGATGCAACAGGATTGAAGTCAGTCAAGAGGCTGGCGAAGGGAGAGGGAAGGGCAAGACGGAGGTCTAGAATAGGATGGGGAGCAGGAGTGATGAAACGGCAAAATGGATGACATGATGTGGAGGTGCCGGTATGAGACTGGGGTGGACAAAATCAGAAGTCGAACGACGTCAGGTTATAATCCAACAGGTTTGTTTGAAATCACAAGCTTTGAGTGCTGCTCCTTTGTCACGAGGCACAAGGCAAACGGAGATGACAACACAGCAAGAGGTGAAAATGGGTCTGGAAGAGATGAAAGTGTGAATGACAGAGTCCTCAGCCTCAACAGTTGTCCAGAAAAGAAATAGGCCAAAAGGCTTAAAGCTAATGGGGTTGATACTGTGTGAAAGAAACCTCTCAGTCAGAAAAGAGAGAATCTAAAAGTTAGAAAAGAGAAACTTTTAAATTAGCAGTAAGAGAAGAAGATGATTTCACTGATCAATAATTGAGCAAAACCGAAATGAAGATGAAAGCCTCACAACACATGAAGTTTTATGGAACACAGCTGAGGCACCCTCGGGCCCTAGATAGCTCAACAGTGATGAAATATTCATTTGATCAGATATTCATGAAATTTTGGCAACAAGTCAAAGTTTCATCTTTACTCTTCACTTTTTAATCTCAGAAAACACTTAATAAAAAGTGGCCCGCATTCACTGATAAAGCACCTTATTGCACTACCTGACTTGCCCCAGTGTGGATCCTTGTGACGGAAGAGCTCTGATTCCATTATCCCCAACATTTGAACAACCTGTAAAACCTCTCCTTAAAACTTCTGGCGTTGAGTGGCCAGCAGTTCCCAGGCGTGGAGGTGAACACAAGCAAGAAATAGCAGGGACTGTAGCTTTCAAAAAGGCAGGATGGAGGGTGCTAACAATAGCAAAAACAATTTAATCACACTCATGTCAGCATTAGCTCAGCACTCTCAGCCTGAGTCAGTAGATTATGGGTTCAAGTCTCTCTCCAGGGATGAGAGCTAAAATGAAGGTTTTTCTGCTCAGATGGGTACAAAAATTCCACAGCACTCTTTAGAATTAAAAGACAGGGGCTCTTAAAATAATAAGAGAATCCATACAGCGCGGAAGCAGGCCATTCAGCCATTTCAGTTCCGACCCCCTAAAAAGCATTCCACTGAGACGACCCCCAACCCTACCTTTGCAACCCTGCATTGTCCATGGCTAATCCACCTAACCTACACATCTCTGGACTATTTCTTACACAAAAACAGAAACTGCCAGAAAAACATAGCAGGTCTGGCAGCATCAGTGGAGAAAATAAATCAGACTTAAATGTTAACTATCCCGTACTACTAATTATTGAAAAGGATGGAGAATGAGGAGGCACAGGTTTAAAGTAATTTGCCAAAGACTCAAATGCAATGCAGGGAAGAAACATTTTCACACTTTTGGGTAGTCAGAGGGGTCTGGGATATACTGGCAGGAAATTTGTTGGAGGTAGAAATTAAACTGAGACATCGATGGGGCACTGGACGCTCATTTGAATGGGAACAATGTGCAAGATTCTGGATAAGGTCAGAGCACAGTACTAAATCATAATACCATTTGGAGAGCTGATGCAGACAGAATGGGCCAAACTGCTACCTTTTGTACAGTCACAATCCTGTATGCTGGCCAATATTTGTGCCTCAACACATTTTGTCGAAATGGGTTATTTGCTCATGATCTGTTCGCTGTCCTATTTCTGTGAATAAATTTTTAAAACCTCCCTGCCTTTTCCCCATACTGTGGAACACTATTTCTACCCAAATATCCAACCAATGTCCCTCTTGAATGCATCAACTGAACCTGCCTTCACAACATTTCCAGGTATTGCATTCACAGACCCTAACTATTTGCCGAGTGCAAAGGATCTCTTCCCCCTCACATCATCCTTGCTTTGTTTGCGGTACTGTTGAGGTACTGTGGATATGAGAGACATACAAACACCATGACCAAGTGAGTACGCTGCAGAGGGAAGCAACAGCAGGAGTAAGTTTGTATTTCCATCACACTTACCATAACCTCATGATGCCCGAGAGAGTCTCTCAGTCAATGGAGTGCATTGAGAGTGTGGTCTCTGCTGTTATGCAGGGAAACGTGGCCCTCAAACCACCCTCGGCAAGCTCTCAAAATAATCAATCAGCTCAATGAGGAATAAAAGGTTGGCCAGTATACCAATGTGGGAAGAACGCCCATGTTCATCTTTGCATTGGCTTTGGATCTCCACCAAACGTGATCACGTCTCTCCCAGAGACTGGTGAACAGATTCTATGCTGTCAGGTTCTCTAATGAAGGATCAGGCACAGGAATCCACCCTTACATATTCAGCCTTCTTTTTAATTGCCCTGTAATTATTACACATGGAGACTTGTCAACACCAACAGGCAAAGCAGAGAGACCGGCAGATAATTTAATGAGCGGATGCAGCTCAAAGCTGGGAGATGTGTTGACTGGTAAAAATAATTCAGCATAAACTAGTAGCTGAAGTTGGACTTTGTCAGTTTGATAGGGTGGGCATCACATCCTGTGTTACATTTATCTGTTGAATCACAGAACCTAGAACTGTGCAGCACAGCAACGGCCCCTTCAGCCCACGGTGTTGTGCAAAACATGACACCAAATTAAACTAATCACTACTGCCTGCCCTTGGTCCATATCCCTCCATTCTTTGCACATTCATGTGCTTATTTACAAGTCCCTTAATGCACCTACCACATCTCTCTCCACCACTGCCCCTGACAGTGTGTTCCAGACTCCTACCAATCTGTGCAGAAAACATGCCCCTCACATCTCCTTTGAGGCTTTCCCCTCACATTTTAAATGCATGCTCCCGAGTATTAGACATTTCAACTCTGGGAAGAAAGATTCTAGCAACGCATCTCATCTATGCTACCAAATCTCTCCTCAGCCTCTGCTAATCCAGCAAAAACAACCCAAGTTATTCTAAGATAACAAAGTGTGGAGCTGGATGAACACAGCAGGCCAAGCAGCATCTCAGGAGCACAAAAGCTGACGTTTCGGACCTAGACCCTTCATCAGAGAGGGGGATGGGGAGAGGGAACTGGAATAAATAGGGAGCGAGGGGGAGGCGGACCGAAGATGGAGAGAAAAGAAGATAGGTAGAGAGGAGAGTATAGGTGGGGAGGTAGGGAGGGGATAGGTCAGTCCAGGGAAGACAGACAGGTCAAGGAGGCAGGATGAGGTGGTAGGTAGGCAATGGAGGTGCAGCTTGAGGTGGGAGGAAGGGATGGGTGAGAGGAAGAATAGGTTAGGGAGGGAGAGACAGGTTGGACTGGTTTTGGGATGCAGTGGGGGGAGGGGACGAGCTGGGCTGGTTGTGTGATGCAGTGGCGGGGGTGGGGGGGGGGAGAACTGGGCTGGTTTTGTGATGCAGTGGGGGAAGGGGAGATTTTGAAGCTTGTGAAGTTCACATTGATACCATTGGGCTGCAGGGTTCCCAAGTGGAATATGAGTTGCTGTTCCTGCAACCTTCGGATGGCATCATTGTGGCACTGCAGGAGGCCCATGTTGGACATGTCATCTCAGGAATGGGAGGGGAGTTGAAATGTTTCACGACTGGGAGGTACAGTCGTTTATTGCGAACTGAGCGGAGGTGTTATGCAAAGCGGTCCCCAAGCCTCCGCTTGGTCTCCCCAATGTAGAGGTAGCCACACTGGGCGCAATGGATACAATATACCACATTGGTAAATGCGCAGGTGAACATCTGCTTGATATGGAAGGTCATCGTGGGGCCTGGGATTGGGGTGAGGGAGGAGGTGTGGGGGCAAGTGTAGCACTTCCTGCGGTTGCAGGGGAAGGTGCCGGGTGTGGTGGGGTTGGAGGGCAGTGTGGAGCGAACAAGGGAGTCACAGAGAGAGTGGTCTCTCCGGAAGGCAGACAAGGGTGGGGATGGAAAAATGTCTTGGGTGGTGGGGTTGGATTATAGATGGCGGAAGGGTCGGAGGGTGATACATTGTATCCGGAGGTTGGTGGGGTGGTCTGAGAGAACGAGGGGGATCCTCTGGGGGCGATTGTGGCGGGGGCGGGGTGTGAGGGATGTGTTGCAGGAAATGCGGGAGACGTGGTCAAGGGCGTTCTCGACCACTGCAGGGGGAAAGTTGCGGTCCTTGAAGAATGTGGACATCTGGGATGTGCGGGAGTAGAATGCCTTATCGTGGGAGCAGATGCGGCGGAGGAGGAGGAATTGGGAATAGGGGATGGAATTTTTGCAGGAGGGTGGGTGGGAGGAGGTGTATTCTAGGTAGCTGTGGGAGTCAGTGGGCTTGAAATGGACATCAGTTTCTAACTGGTTACCTGAGATGGAGACTGAGGGGTCTAGGAAGGTGAGGGATGTGTTGGAGATGGCCCAGGTGAACTGAAGGTTGGGGTGGAAGGTGTTGGTAAAGTGGATGAACTGTTCGAGCTCCTCTGGGGAGCAAGAGGCGGCGCCGATACAGTCATCAATGTATTGGAGGAAGAGGTGGGTTTTGGGGCCTGTGTAGGTGCGGAAGAGGGACTGTTCCACGTAACCTACAAAGAGGCAGGCATAGCTTGGGCCCATGCAGGTACCCTTGGCCACCCGCTTTGTCTGTAGGAAGCGGGAGGAATCGAAAGAGACGTTGTCGAGGGCGAGGACGAGTTCGGCTAGGCGGATGAGGGTGTCGGTGGAGAGGGATTGGTCGGGCCTGTGGGACAAGAAGCAGCGGAGGGCCTTGAGGCCATTTGCATGAGGAATATAGGTGTATAGGGACTGGACGTCCATGGTGAAAATGAGTTGTTGGGGGCCAGGGAATTGGAAATCTTGGAGGAGGTGGAGGGCGTGGGTGGTGTCACGGACCATGTCCTGAAGCAAACCACGTACCACAGTCACATCGCCTTCCTCAGCACCTGCCTACGGAACCGGATCATCCCCAATGGACTACAGTCTACATTCAAGCCTTCCCAATTTGGCCCCAACCGTGACCACCTCTATACCCAGAACATTCAGACCCTCCAGAAGCATTTCTCCCTGCGAGTACTGCAACAGGCACTCACGGCAATGCGCCGGCACCTCCAGGCACTGCAATCCGGCCTGCCCCAGCTCAGGGCCTCCCTCTCCCAGACCTGCAAAGGACCTCTGCTGTGTTTTATTCTTCGCAGGATCCACAGACTGAACACCCAGTTCTACACCAAAAATCATTAAGTACAACAAACTCACTGGCTCCTGCCACCCACAAGAGGATTCCTGCACCTCCCAAATCCCGAGCAAGTCCCTGCCCCTCCCCCACCATGCACCCACCGCCATTGACCATGAGGACACGGCCGGTGACTCCACCAATGACGTCACTTCCGCCACCGCCGGGCACACCACTTCCAGGACTGCGTACGCGACCGCTGCGGCAGTCACTGCCTCCACTTCCAGTTACAACACCACACACACCACCCTTACCACTGCTGCTGCTGCTGCCCAACCCGCTCCGCCCACCGCTGACGGAACCCCGCCCAAAGCCAACGCTGAAGGAACCCCGCCCACAGCCTCCACAGCCAGCAACCCCAGAGTAGACAGCCACACTGAGCCCTGCCGCATCTTCACCATTCCCCCAGACCTCCACTGACTGAGGACGAACAATCTCACCTTTGTCTCCCTCCACCCACACATCAACGAATACCAGTCACGTTTGGACATCGAGCAGTTTTTCCCGCCACCTTCGCCTCCATGCCTACTTCTTCAACCGGGAGCCTAACCCTCCCTCCACTGACCCCTTCACCCTCCTCCAACACACCCCCTCTTCCTGGACACTACCCCCAGGCCTCCTACCCTCCCTTGATCTCTTCATCTCCAACTGCCGTCGAGACATCAACCGCCTCAACCTCTCCACCCCTCTCACCCACTCCAACCTCTCCCCCGCAGAACAGCCAGCCCTCCGCTCCCTCCGGTCCAACCCCAACCTCACCATCAAACCCGCAGACAAGGGAGGCGCAGTGGTAGTATGGCGCACTGACATCTACATCGCCGAGGCCAAACGCCAACTCTCCGACACCTCCTCCTACCGTCCCCTTGATCATGACCCCACCCCCAAGCATCAAACCATCATCTCCAACACCATCCATGACCTCATCACCTCAGGGGACCTCCCACCCACAGCCTCCAACCTCATTGTTCCCCAACACCGCACGGCCCGTTTCTATCTCCTCCCCAAAATCCACAAACCTGCCTGCCCTGGTCGACCCGTTGTCTCAGCCTGTTCCTGCCCCAACAAACTCATCTCCACCGATCTTGACTCCATTTTCTCCCCTTTGGTCCAGGAACTCCCCACCAACGTCCGTGACACCACCCACGCCCTCCACCTCCTCCAGGACTTCCAATTCCCTGGCCCCCAACAACTCATTTTCACCATGGACGTCGAGTCCCTATACACCTGTATTCCGCATGCAGATGGCCTCAAGACCCTCCGCTGCTTCTTGTCCCGCAGGCCCAACCAATCCCCTCCACTGACACCCTCATCCACCTAGCCGAACTCGTCCTCGCCCTAAACAACTTCTCTTTTGATTCCTCCCACTTCCTACAAAGGGAGTGGCCATGGGTACCCGCTTGGGCCCAAGCTATGCCTGCCTCTTTGTAGGTTACGTGGAACAGTGCCTCTTCCGCACCTACACAGGCCCCAAAACCCACCTCTTCCTCCATTACAGTGAAGACTGTATCGGCGCCGCCTCTTGCTCCCCAGGGGAGCTCGAACAGTTCATCCACTTTACCAACACCTTCCACCCCAACCTTCAGTTCACCTGGGCCATCTCCAGCACATCCCTCACCTTCCTGGACCTCTCAGTCTCCATCTCAGGTAACCAGTTAGAAACTGATGTCCATTTCAAGCCCACTGACTCCCATAGCTACCGAGAATACACCTCCTCCCACCCACCCTCCTGCAAAAATTCCATCCCCTATTCCCAATTCCTCCACCTTCGCCGCATCTGCTCCCACGATGAGGCATTCTACTCCCGCACATCCCAGATGTCCAAGTTCTTCAAGGACCGCAACTTTCCCCCTGCAGTGGGCGAGAACGCCCTTGACCGCGTCTCCCGCATTTCCTGCAACACCTCCCTCACACCCCGCCCCTGCCACAACCGCCCAAAGAGGATCCCCCTCGTTCTCACATACCACCCCACCAACCTCCGGATACAACGTATCATCCTCCGACACTTCCGCCATCTACAATCCGACCCCATCACCCAAGACATTTTTCCATCCCCACCCCTGTCTGCTTTCCGGAGAGACCACCCTCTCCGTGACTCCCTTGTTCGCTCCACACTGCCCTCCAACCACACCACACCCGGCACCTTCCCCTGCAACCGCAGGAAATGCTACACTTGTCCCCACACCTCCTCCCTCACCCCCATCCCAGGCCCCAAGATGACATTCCACATTAAGCAGAGGTTCACCTGCACATCTGCCAATGTGGTATACTGCATCCACTGTACCCGGTGTGGCTTCCTCTACATTGGGGAAACCAAGCGGAGGCTTGGGGACCGCTTTGCAGAACACCTCCGCTCGTTTCGCAATAAACAACTGCACCTCCCAGTCGCAAACCATTTCCACTCCCCCTCCCATTCTTTAGATGACATGTCCATCATTGGCCTCCTGCAGTGCCACAATGATGCCACCCGAAGGTTGCAGGAACAGCAACTCATATTCCGCTTGGGAACCCTGCAGCCCAATGGTATCAATGTGGACTTCACAAGCTTCAAAATCTCCTCTTCCCCCACAGCATCCCAAAACCAGCCCAGTTCTTCCCCTCCCCCCACAGCATCCTAAAACCAGCCAGCCTGTCTCTGCTTCCCTAACCTATTCTTCCTCTCACCCATCCCCTCCTCCCACCTCAAGCCGCACCTCCATTTCCTACCTACCACCTCATCCCGCCTCCCTGACCTGTCCGTCTTCCCTGGACTGACCTATCACCGCCCTATCTCCTCACCTATACTCTTCTCTCTACTTACCTTCTTTTCTCTCCATCTTCGGTCCGCCTCCCCCTCTCTCCCTATTTATTCCAGTTCCCTCTCCCCATCCCCCTCTCTGATGAAGGGTCTAGGCCCGAAACGTCAGCTTTTGTGCTCCTGAGATGCTGCTTGGCCTGCTGTGTTCATCCGGCTCCACACTTTGTTATCTCGGATTCTCCAGCATCTGCAGTTCCTCTTATCACCGAGTTATTCTAACCTCTCCATATAGCTCATACCCTCACTAAACAGTATTTTGATTCTCCAGAGAGGTCAAGGGAAAGCAATGGGCATAACCAGATACAAAATCATTGCATCATGAACCAAGCCGGGGCTCTGATGAAGGGTCTAAGCCCGAAACGTCAGCTTTTGTGCTCCTGAGATGCTGCTTGGCCTGCTGTGTTCATCCAGCCTCACATTTTATTATCTTGGAATTCTCCAGCATCTGCAGTTCCCATTATCTCTGGTTATTGGCAAGAATATGTTTATTGCAATTAATAACACACAGTCAGCCCGACTGCCAAAACTAGTAGAGCAGGTATACCTGGGCAGAAGTTAAATACTGCACAGGCTAGGAGTCAGAAATAAAGAGCAAAAAAAGGATCCAGCAAGTCAGGCAATACCCAGAGATATCCTTTTAGGTCAATAATGACCTTTAGTTCGAGGCTACACAAATTGGGGTTAGAGTCACAAGCTTGAAATTTTGGAGTCACAAGCTCAGAAGTAGTTAGCTTCCTTTCACTCTTTCAGGTGTGCTGTCTCTGCCCTCTGCCCTTATAGACACCAGCTCACTCTCACAATCCCTCAAAGGGGATCAAAGAGAGACCACTCCCACCGTGACTCCCTTGTTCACTGCACACTGCCCTCCAACCCCAACACACCTGGCACCTTCCCCTGCAACCGCAGGAAGTGCTACACTTACCCCCACACCTCCTCCCTCAACCCTATCCCAGGCCCCAAGATGACCTTCCATATTAAACAGAGGATCACCTGCACATCTGTCAATGTGGTATACTGTATCCATTGTACCCGGTGTGGCTTCCTCTAATTTGGGGAAACCAAGGGGAGGCTTGGTGACCGCTTTGCAGAACACCTCGGGTTGGTTCGCAATAAGCAACTGCACCTCCCAGTCGCGAAACATATTCCACTCCCCCTCCCATTCTTTAGATGACATGTCCATCATGGGCCTCCTGCACCGCCACAATGATGCCACCTGCAGGTTGCAGGAACAGCAACTCATATTCTGCTTGGGAACCCTGCAGCCCAATGGTATCAACGTGGACTTCACCAGCTTCAAAATCTCCCCTTCCCCCACCGCATCCCAAAACCAGCCCAGTTCATCCCCTCCCCCCACTGCATCACACAACCAGCCCAGCTCTTCCCCTCCCCTCAGTGCATCCCAAAATCAGACCAGCCTGTCTCTGCCACCCTAACCTGTTCTTCCTCTCACCCATCCCTTCCTCCCACCTCAAGCCGCACCTCCATCTCCTACCTACTAACCTCATCCCACCTCCTTGACCTGTCCGTCTTCCCTGGACTGACCTATCCCCTCCCTACCTCCCCACCTATACTCTCCTCTCCATCTTTGGTCCGCCTCCCCCTCTCTCCGTATTTATTTCAGAACCCTCTCCCCATCCCCCTCTCTGATGAAGGGTCTAGGCCCGAAATGTCAGCTTTTGTGCTCCTGAGATGCTGCTTAGCCTGCTGTGTTCATCCAGCTTCACACTTTGTTACCCTCAAAGGGGCTGTTCAAATCTTCAAGCCTCAAAATGATGTCTCAGTGCAAACATTTGGGATGCATTGCTTTGGTCAGAAATCGACACACGTGGATTGGGTTTACCTTTTCCCTGTTGAGGCACATTGTACACCTACTTTAATCCACTGGAATTGGATAGAGAATGCACCTTCACATAAAATTCCTCTTTTATTTAAGCCCCCCTAAAGATGTGGTTATCATTCGACAAGCTGGCATTTATTGACTGAGGGGAGTTAAGAATCAACCACGTTGCTGTGGGTCTGGAGTCACTTGTGCACCAGCCAGGGTAAGGATGGGAATTTCCTTCCTTTAGGGCATTAATGAACCAGATGGGCCTTTAGAATTGACAAAGGCTTACATGGTCACCAATAGGTTAGCTTTTCAATTCCAGATCTTTTTAAAAAATAACTTCAAATTTCACCACCTCCCGAGGTGGGATTCTAACTCACATCCTCACATCAGTAGCCCAAGACTCTGCATTACTAGTTCAGTGACACTGCCACAAGGCACCTGCCACTCCCATAACTTGCCAAAGTATAAACAGCTCTACAGTGTGCTGTGCTTATCGCTGCAAGATTGGTGTAGATTGTGAAAAACCATTCTTCCCCGCCAATGCACTCACAATCTCATTGTAAAAGCCTATCAAAATGTATGCCCAAACAGGCAGGACATCTGAGGGAAGAATAGTTGCTCTGATAAAGGCCAGCTTCCTCAGTACTACAACACAATAAAATCCAAGATTTCTGTACGTGGGACCCAAACTGACTACTTTCTGACTCATGACGGGAGAGTGCTGTCAACTGAACCAAACTGACGTTAACTGAAGGAGGAGGAACACAAATGTTCATCTCAAATTCCTGAGTACTCTGTGCACGTACAAAAACACAAACGTTAGGAACACAAGTACACCATTCAGCCCCTTGAATTACAGTCTCATAAGACTGTAGCTGATTGTGGCTCTAGTGATTGCACCCACGGTCAGGTGGATCGCATTGACCATGAGATCCATGATTGGGGCCGTTAACCCTGGGTCAATCAGGGAACCCTAGCTGACAGATATAAACAGGAGATTCAGTCTAAGGGCTAGCTCTAAGCTGGGTGGTCAGAGCCCACGTACAGGGCACAGGTATATAAAGGGTAACTCAGTGACATGATACCAGCCTCTGTGCAGGTATTTCAGGCTCCAACTTCAAATATCCATCTCCCCCAATAACTTTGGATTCCTGATGGATATTGGAGTTAATCCACCTCGACCTCAGAAAAATTCAATGATCGGCCTCCGTTGCTTTCTTGCAGAAATGTTCCATAGGCTCATGGGCCTCAGAAAAAGATTCTCATTCTGTCTTAAATCAGATTCTAATTCTGTCTTGATGGGCCAAATGGCCTTACTTCCACTCCTGCGTCTTATGGTCTTAAATGTTCAATCCTTAATTTTGTGCTGAGTTGTACTTTACAATCCCAATGTCTCTCAACTCACGAGGGAACAAAAGTATTCCAGGATCTGGACACAAACTGCACTTTAAAATGACTTGTTTTATAATGTGTGTTACTGACACTAGGTAAGAGTGATATCAGACTCAATGCAGATTCTGTGCGCTTGACCAACATTCTCAGAACTCAATAGATATGCAAACAAGGAATGGCCAAAAGCTGCACAGACTCATGTCTAAAGCCACACGTACTCTCACAGACACCAAACTGTGTTGCTGGTAGTCATTGACCTATAGTAACCTGCACTGCTGCAGAAGGAAGTGGCACGCTCTGTATTGTCAAGTGGGGCAATTTAGTGTGTTGGTGCAATTCAACTGGTGCAGAGCTGGCCTGCCAGGGATAAACAACATTGCATTTTCACGTAGGCAATTAATATTTAAAACATGAAGCTCAATTGTGGAAACCTGGACTGTGGAATGCAAATAAATTCTTCAATGGATACTGTCCCAGATTTTTTTTTCTTAAAAACTGACTTTGCAGTAATCATTCTTTGACTACTGATTCGGCACACAGGACACATGTACTCAGGATGCACATACAGGACGTACATGTACACAGAGCTCCACGTGCACACAGGACATACATGCACACGGGATTCATATGGACACAGGTAACACAAACTCAGGACACGACATGCATAGATGCCATGCACACGGGACACATGCAAATAAGACATGATGTGCTCATGGGGCACACAGGATGCACGCACTTGGGACACACACAGATATAGGACCCACACATGGCCCCAGGGTTCCACAGCTGAACTTCATATTTTAAATATTAATTGCCTACATTAAAATGCAATGTTGTTTATCCCTGGCAGGCCAGCTCTGCACCAGCTGAATTGCACGAACACACTAAATTTCCGCACTTGACAATACAGAGCGTGCCACTTCCTTCTGCAGCAGTGCAGGTTACTATAGGTCAATGACTACCAGCAACGCAGCTTGCTGTCTGTGAACGTACGTGTGGCTTCTGTATTCAAGAAGAGGTTGCGCCTGTGCACATTGCCTAAATCTGGCAGTGACTTCAAGCCAATGCTAATTCAGGGAGAGAAATGTATTTTTTGTTTGGCAAAGTCCAGTGAGGGGATGCTCTCGCACTTCTTATGATGTGGTTTGGAAAAGATTTGTACTGAGAGGTGCCATAAATATCAGACCCCCCCCAGACTCATGGGCAGAACGGCTTAGGATCGTAAAAGATGGAGAACAAATACCTGGTCGTCCTTGTGGATCCTGACAGGGATATCCAATCAAATGCAACCACTAGCAGGTTAGAGACAGTGGTGTAGTGGTACATATTACTAGGGTTACAAGGTCCAGGCCAATGCTCCAGTGATCAGAGACAATGGGAACTGCAGATGCTGGAGAATCCGAGATAACAAAAGTGTGGAGCTGGATGGACACAGCAGGCCAAGCAGCATCAGATGCTGCTTGGCCTGCTGTGTTCATCCAGCTCCACACTTTTGTTATCTTGGATTCCCCAACATCTGCAGTTCCGGTTATCTCTGACTGCAGCATCAGTTTTAGGTGAACCTCATTACTTGCCTGCAAATGAGGGAGGTCATTCAGTCCATAATTTATAAATCATTGGAAATATTCTGGGCCAAGTCCCACTCTGGCAGATGGAAAAGGTTGGGACTGCTCTCCTCGGAGAGAGGCATGCTGATAGGGAAAGAAGCTTTCAAAATCACAAGTGAGATGGATTTGGTTAATAGAGACAAACTATTCCTGCTAGAAAAAGGAATGATAAGGCACAGATTTAAAGTGACGTGGAGATACAGTGAGGAATAAGCATTTTGAGATTGGTTGGCTCACTGAGCTGGTTTGTTGTTCCGTTTCTAAACGTTTTCACGCAGTGAGTAGTCAGAGTCTAGAATGCTCTGAAACAAAAACAGAAGTTGCTGGAAAAGCTCAGCGGGTCTGGTAGTATCTGTGAAGAAACAATCATCAGAGTTAATGTTTTGGGTCTGGTGACCGTGCCTCAGAACTGTCAGTTCTGAGGAAGGGTCATCAGACCCGAAATGTTAACTCTGATTTTCATTTCTTCACAGATACTACCAGACCCGCTGAGCTTTTCCAGCAACCTCTGTTTTCGGTCCTGATTTATAGCATCCGCGGTTCTTTTGGGTTTTGTCTATAACGCGCGGCCTGGAAATGTGGTAGTGGCAAGTCCTTTGGAGCCATCCAGGAGGAGCGCTGGATGATTATTTGAATAGAAAGTGAGCAAGGCCATGGTGAGACTGGCACAAGCTAGTGATACTCGCTTGAACCCCTGTGTTTGCAGGCACGGTGGGTTGAATGAGGGGAAACTGTCAGGGCAGGCAGGAGGATGTGGCAGGAATTCAACTCCTCAACCCCTATAAAGGAAAGAGTCCTTACTCTGACCATGCCCCAGCCCCTGGGCTGAAGATCAGGGACTACCTTTGACTCACTGCAGTGGAAGCGGGGGCGTGTGAGGAGAGGAGGAGGGGGAGGGGGAGGACGACTGAAGGGGAGCTCCCTTGGTCACAAGGAGCGTGACTGCCCTCCAATTGTGACACATGGCCATTTGCTGAAAGCAAGTGCAGTGTATCAGCTGTGCTGGCCCATGGTGCAGGTGTAACACCGACATCGCATGGTGCAGTGCAAGTGGATGACTGCTGGTCACCATGACAAGCTGCTCATCTTCATTCGGTTTGCACTAAAAAGCAGGCCAGGGTAAGGATGCCGTGAGCATCCACACAGATGTGTGAGCTGAGTGAGCTGAGTGAGCCAGTGTCCAGAGAGCAGGTGAGCAGGGTTGAATTGCAGCCTGAGCTGGGCTCTTGCCCACGCACGCATACTTGTGGCAGCATCGCAATTAGAGGTGCTGCTGCATGGCAAACTGCAGCATTTCCGTGCCGAAGCCACTTGCACATGGATCAGAAATGCACTGTGATGGTGCAGTGAGGTCTGCAGATGTGCAGTGCTTGTAGACCCATCATGCGGAGCATCCCTGATAATACTGACACTCTGTGTCCAAGCTGGAGGCCCTGAGGAGCAAGTGGGGAGCTGAAGTCACCAGCTACCCAATCCAACAGGTGTCTAGTTCCTATCTAACAGGTGGTAAGAACTTACATGATAACAAGTTGAGATTCAGGCAAAGAAGCATAATAACAAGCAATCTCTTAATAGGTTCTCACCATTCCCAAGTAAGAATCTCATCTCGATGCCTGAAGCTCTGCTGGAAAATAGAACTTCTTGTTTCTTCAGTCAAGGAGAAAGGTTTCGTTAAAATTCTCACAATTCTCACCATTGCCCACATCATTCAGGTCCTCAAAATTCCCACCAGCAACTTCGTTCATTGCAAGAAGACTCCTTCCATTAGACCAGGAAGTGGTTTTCCACTACCAAGACTGGAACGAGCAGCTCCTATACTAAAGGAGGCAAGCACTCAACCAGCTCAGTACCTAACGTGGCCCAACCACATCTCCCTTTGTACAAAAATCAAAGCTTTTACCAAGTCACACATCGATGTGCAACTGGGCTGTAAACTGCAGTATAGCGTTAAAGGAATATTTCTTTATTGTTCCTGATCCTCAGGATGTAATACTTATTGCGCATGCCTTCCTGAACAGTAGCACCTTAAAACAAGTGATCACATGAGAGGGCATCACCTTGGTGTGGGACTCTCGTCACAATAAGCCATACCCAGCAAGGTCAACATCTTCCTTCCATTGACAGACATCAGTTGAATTATTTGAGTCTCATTCACATCTCTGGAGAACTTCAAAGTAGTCACCATCATAACTTCCTCAGAACATCGCTCTCCTTTGAGGCTATTGGACAATTAAATTGGGCAGGGAGCAAAACTGGTACTCAATCTGATTCATCAATTTCCTTCAAGGTCTGAAAGGATATTTCTTTGGGGTTTAATCATAGTTCTGATGTAGGAAATGGGGCAATCATTTGCTCACAGCAACCTCCTACAAGCAGCTTTGTGACAATGGCAAGTTTGCATCAAAGGCAGACAGGGTAGTTAGTAAGGAGTTTATCACGCTTGCATTCATTGCTCAGTCCTTTGAGTATAGGAGTTGGGACATCATGTTAAATTTGTGCAGGACATTGGCAAGGCTTCTGCTGGAGTACTGTGTCCCACTCTGGGTATAGGAAGGATATTATTAAACTGGAGAGGGTTCAGAAGAGATTTACCAGCATGTTGTTGGGAATGGAGGGTTTGAGTTATAAGGAGAGTCTGGATGGGTTGGGTTTTTTTTTAACTCTGAAGGGTGTCATGACAGAGTATATAAAATCATAATGGGTATATATAAGGTGAATAGCTGGAGTCGTTTCTCTAGGGTGGGGGATTTCAAGGCTAGGGGGCATATTTTTAAGGTGATAGGAGAAAGGTTGAGAAAAGACAGGAGGGGCAACATTTTTCAGTTTTACAGAGAGCATGGTTCATGCATGGAATGAACTACCAGAGAAAAAGTGGTGGATGCAGGTACAATTACATTTAACAGGCGACATTTAGATAAGTGCATGAATAAGAAATGTGCAAAAGGATATGGGCCAAGTGCAGGCAGGTGAGGCTAGTTTATTTTGGGATTACGGTCAGCATGGACTAGGTTGGACTGAACGGTCTGTTTCTGGACTGCATGACTCTGACTCTAAATGACTTCTCTACTTCCTACATCACAACCATGACAAGCTAACTTGATAACCTGTTTCATTTCTTGGGTGATGGAAACACGTTGGCCAGGATACAAGGGGAAAACTCCCTCTGCATTTTCCTCAAGGTACTGTCACTGGATCCATTAGATCAATATGAATGGACGGACAGCCACAGTTGAACATGAGAAAGGAGATCATTCAGCCCATTATGTTCTTGATATCCAAGAAAAATCATACCTCCAGTTCTTGATGTAAAGCACAAAAGATACCACGTCAAGTGTACATCCGAAGTCTTCTTCAAGGCAACAATCACTGAGCCATACAGCCTGCTCCAGCTGACAGAAGAATCAGGACAGATCTTGTGCTTCAACCTACCTTGCTGTTCGCTCCCCATTTCTCTTGATTCCCTGAGGCACAAAATCAATCTGTCTATCCCAGACTCAAAAGATATTCAATGGCGTAGCAGCCAAAGATTTCTGGAATAGAATATTCCAACAAAGGTCCGTTGAGCGAAGTCATTGCAACTCACCTCAGTCCTAAAGGATCAGCCCCTTATCCTGAGAATCTGTCGTTGTGTTCTAGGTTCTTTGACCAGAAAAAAAGCAATCTCTGAGCCTCTAACCTGTCAAGGTCAACCCCCCCAGAATCGTCTATGTTTCAAATGAGGTTTAATTTCATTTGTTACTTTCCCACCGACCTGTCCGGTTTATTGATGTCTTTCATGCAATCTATAGTTTTCATCCTTCCCAGCAGCCACATGACTAATTTTTGTACCGTTGTCAAAATTCATACCCCTTACACATTTAGTTTCAAGTCATTGGTAAACACCATGAGAAGAGAGAGGACCAGGACTGAGCCCTGAACATCATGAAGTCCAGCTGCAACAACATTCATTGACCCATTGTTTCCTGTCACTGAGCCAGTTATGGCGGGGTGCAGAGGGGGTGGTGAGCTGCCTTCTTGAACTGCTGCAGTCGCTTGCTGTGGGTTGACCCACAATGCTATCAGGGAGGGAATTCCACGATTGTGATCATCTAGCAATGATGGAATGGTGATATATTTCCAAGTCAGGGTGGTGGGTGGAGGGAACTTGCAGATAGCACTGTTTCTGGAGCTCCTAGCCTTCCAAGTTCCATAAAGGAACTTTTGCACAATCCTTTCTAAAATCTATCAGGCCACATCAAAGGAACTGCCCTCTGCATCCCTCCTTGATACTTCCATCTTGTTTGATGTGACCCTCTCCGAGCAAATCTGTCCCAACCATCTTTGATTAATCAGTCTCTCTTCAAATAATAACTTATACATCACAGAACTTTTCCAATTATTTGCTGATGTTAGGCAGATCAGCCTGTACATGTGTTATCCCATTCTCCATTCTTAAACAACTCCATATTAGCAATTTTCCAGTCAGGAATTGAGTCATTTGGCATGGAAACAGAGCCTTTGGTTGAACCAATCTACACCATTCATAATCCCTAACTAAACTGGTCCCATCTGCCTGTGCTTGGGCTATATTCCTCCAGACCTTTCTTATTCACATACTTATCTAAAATGAGCTTGTTGACTTGCTCGCCGAGCTGGCTTCTTTTGTTTTTGAGATTTTAGATTCCCTACAGTGTGGAAACAGGCCCATGGGCCCAACAAGCCCACACCGCCCCTTGAAGCATCCCAGCCAGAACCATTCCCCTATAACCCATACACCCCCGAACACTGCGGGCAATTTGGCATGGCCGATCCACCTAGCCTGCACATCTTCGGACTGTGGGAGAAAACCGGAGCACCCGGAGAAAACCCACGCAGACACGGGGAGAATGTGCAAACTCCACACAGACAGCCGCCCAAGGCTGGCATCGAACCCCGGTCCCTGGCGCTGTGAGGCTGCAGTGCTAACCACTGAGCCACTGTGCTGCCATTGTTCAGATGGTTCTTCACCATTCTAGGTGACATCAGTGGAGCCTCCAATGAGGCAGTATTATTCTCCTCCACTTGGAATTTATTCTGTGTGGTCAGTTATGGTGATGAGTGTCATTTCCGGGTTTGATTGGTATGGGTTTGTACATCGGGTTCAATTGTATGTGTTTGTTGATTGCATTACGAGTGGAGAACCATGCCTCTCGGAATTCCCATGCATATACATTTGGCTTGGGCTACTATGGTTTCTTTGTCCCAGTTAAACTGATGGCCTTCATTGCCTGAGTGTACCGATATTAAGGAGAGTCTGCAATGCCATTTTGATGCTAATTGATGCTCATGTATTCTAATGGCTAGTATCCTTCCTGTCTGTCCGATGTAATATTTGTGGTAGTTGTTGCATGGTATTTTGTAGACCACGTTGGTTCTGCATGTTGTGGGAATGGAGTCTTTAATCCTGTACACGTTTGTCGTAGAGTGGCCGTGGGCTTGTGGGCCACCACCATTCCTCGTGGTTTTAGAAGTGTTGTTGTCAGTTCCGATATGTTCTTGATGAATGGCAGTGTGGCCAGTGTGTTAAGGCAAACTGTGTCCTCCTGTTGTTCTCTGTTTAGTAGACATCTACGGATGAAGTTGTGGGGATATCCGTTCATAGCGATGATTTTGTATCGGTGCTCTTCCTCTTTCCTGCATAGTTCTGGGGTGTTACAGTGTGTGCTGGTCCATTTAAATAGTGCCCGAATGCAGCTTTGTTTGTGGGCATTGGATGGTTGCTGTGGTAGGTAAGAATTTGATCAGTGTGGGTTAAGTTTCAGTATACTGAGGTTTGGAACTCCCTGTTGGCCAACTTTAACACCCAAAAACACAGAGACAATCAACTTCCTGAGCCTGAAGGATTCATGAAAAGGACCATGAAAAAGCAATCTGCTTTCATTTTGGGTGTTATCAGCTGATGATAATGCTTGATTCTGGACATCCAAGGTTTTTCTGATGATCTCAGTATGAAATGAAATTATGGTTGCAAAGCCACAAATTCTGCAACCGGAGAATGCACTTCTGGAAAAATGGAAAGCTTTCAGACAACACAAATTTGGCAAACACTGCGCTATTTCCAGTAATAAGTTGACATCTTATTGTAAAACATTGCTGCATTAGACTAAATACTCTCTCAGGCCAACAATTCCTATTGTAAGAGACTGCTTATTATCATACTTAGAAATATTAATTCTGGCTGATGATGCAGTCCAGGAGCAAAACAAGATGACTGCTTCATGCATTCATCCTCCATTTCAAAAGTCAACTCATGGGTTGCAATTTTTTAAAAAAAATATTTCTATCTATACAGTTCTTGAAAGAAATGCATGGAAATCTCAAAGAGATAAAGGAAAGAAAAGAACTATTTATTTCACCTCAACACAATGGAATTCACCATAGTAACAGAAATGAGGAGAAACGAGATTTCCCATTGGTGTTCGGTTCATCACCAAAATACAACGTAACACACAGTAGGGAGGGTTTGGAGCACAGAAACACATCATTCAATCCACTAGTCCCTGCTGCTGTTTATGTTCCATGCAAGATTCAGCCAACATCTTGTCATCTAATCCTACCAGAATTTTCAGCATGGATTTTCTTCTTCCTGGGCTTATTTAGCTTTCCCTCAAGTCCATCTGCATCTCAAACAATGATGGAGACAGAATGCAGGAAACAGATCGAGTGCTTAGCGACATGCTGTAAAGACAGTTTCTCCACCAATGTCAGCAAAACAAAGGATCTAGTCACTGACACCAGGAAGTGGAGTGGAGGGCATGCCCCATCCGTATCAATGTTGTTGAGGTGGAGATGGTCAAGAGCATCAGGTTCCTGGGAGTGATGATCACCAACAATCTGTCCTGGACCACCCACATTGACACTATACACAAAAAATTCACGGCAACGTCTCTACCTCCTTATAAGGCTAAGGAAATTCTGCATGTTCGAAGAACTCTGACCATTTTTAACAGATACACCACAGAAAGCATCCTATCTGGATGTATCACACCTTGCTATGGCAACTGCTCCTCCTAAGTCTGCAAGAAACTACAGAGAGGTGTGAACACAGCCCAGTTCATCACACAAACCAGCCTTCCATCCAGTGACCCCAACTATACTTCCTACTGCCTCAGGAAAGCAACCAGCATAATCAAAAGACCCCTCCCACCCCAGTTATCTTCTCTTCCATCAGGCAGAAAATATAAAAATTTCAATACACATACGAACAGATTCAAGGACAGTTTCTTTCCTGCTGTTATCAGACTTTTGAATGGGTCTCTCAAATATTAATGCTGATCTCTCTCCCTCTCTGCGCTGTCTCTGCAGCTGTAACCACTGTATTGTGCACTCTGTTCTGCTAACCTGATGTACCTTCGTATAGGACAATCTGCACGTATAGCACGCAAAACAATGCTTTCCAATGTACCTCAGTACGTGACAACAATAAATCAAGTCCCACATTGTAAACTCATTCTGAATAATGAAATTTCTCTTGAATTTTTAGCTGAAGTAATTGGTGACTATTTAGGGGAAAAAACTCTCTACCGCTATTGCATTGAATGGCTTTGCCATTTTAAAGACCATTATTAGATTATCACTCGGGGTCCTCTCTTCTCAACAATGTGTTGCACTAAGTGGTGACAACTTTACTGTGAACCAAGCCTTTGCTAGCTACCAGTGTCCTGAAGAAGGGTCACTGGATTCCAAAACTTAACTCTGCTTTCTCTTCACAGATGTTGCCAGACTGGCTGAGTTTTCCCAGCAATTTCTCTTTCTGTTTTGGATTTTTACCACTCGCAGTTCTTTGGTTAGATTGGAATTTTATACAAGCTCACTTTGGATAAGGAATGATTGATGCTGAAACTGGAAGCTCAAAGTAGAATTTTGTTTTTCACCTCGATGGTTGTGAATTTAAACAATAGTCAATACATGCAGTGAAAAATCTAAAATGTTTATTTTCTACGTAGTGGAGACCAGGCTCTGCGTTGATTTTGGCAAAATATCTCTCAGTCAATGCAATTGGGAAAGTTGCCTTAAGGCTGACACAGTTACTGCTATGTGTTTTTTTATGGTGGCATACTAAAGTCAATTTTCTGTAGTCAGCTTGCAGCATCAACTTTATGGCATACACTCACACTAAAAGATCTGCGCAGTGTCTTGAGGAAGCTGGTAATGCAAGGCTGGGTTTGCATTTGCAAAATCATGATGGGAGCTCTCCTAAAAGCATCTCATTCTTTACAGCTTTTCTACACACTGAATTACACAGCCATTTTCACTTGATGCATATTGAAAACCATTTTTGTTACCAAGACTAAATATTCTGTGTAAGAAGAACTTCAAACTCATGTTTCTCAACACCAGAGGCAGTTCACAGAAGGTTCACTGGGATGATTCCTAGGATGGAGAGATTGCCTTATGAGCAAAGCTTAAGCAGGTTTACTCACTGGAATTCAGAAGAATGAGAGGTGATCTCATTGAAACACAGAATTCTTAAGGAGCTGACAGGGTAATGGTGGAGATGATAGTTCCTTTATGGGAGAGTCTAGGACCAGTGGTTATAGCTTCAGAATAAAAGAACGCCAATTCAAGACTGAGGTGAGGAGGAATTTCTTCTTTCAAAGATGTGAGTCTCTCTGGAACTCAAGAGAGACTCATGAGAGTTCCAACTCAGCATTCTTGCATATATTTAAGACTGAGAAAAGTAGATTCTTAATCAGTCAGGGAAAGGGCAGGAAAATGGACATAGGGATTGTCAGATCAGCCAGGATCCTATTGAACGGAGGAGTAGACTTGAGGAGCCAAACAGCCTATTCTGTGTTCCAATTTCTTATAGTCTTATGAAGTCCTTGTGGCACAGTTACATCACAAACACTTCATGCTACCTCAGTTAAGACCTAACTGATAAACTAATGGTTGCCCATCATCATTAACACCTTTATTCAATTCACTGATCCTGCATAATTCCAATTCCACTCTCCCTAAGCTTTACTGCAATGCTCAATATACATGAGCCGATTACCTCAATTAAAGTTTTATCTGCAACAAGGTTACTATAGATCATTTCCAACATCAGCAAGGGAAGTGTCTGTATGTCATCAACCAGCAATGGCACAAATAGCTTTCATTGGCTGTAATTCTCACACAGAACTCAAAAAAAAGCTTGTCGTAAAAGCGCTTACAAGCTTAGCAGTAGCAGCACCTTCATTCCCTCGGTTCCAACCACATGCAACAACAAAATTAAATCATATTAGCAAAAATAAAATTTGCTGGCTAACTTCCATTCAATCATTCTGTTTTGCTGCTGTTTGTGAGAAGCACAGAATTGAAAATAGAAATATGCAACCGGGAATCTGTCCTACTTTAGAAGTTTGTGGGGGCTGCAGAGTAAACTCCTCCATTTTTAACCACCTTTGACTGGCTGCAAAGATTATAAGTGTTTTGAGCGCACAGTGAAATCATGGTTCAATTAAAAGACACACTAGATCTGAATTAAAGAACTAATTACGAGGCTTTTGAATGTATTTCTTACAAACCCTGAGAAAAATAAGAAAACACAGCATCTGACATGAACACAAAGCACAAGATTAAAGTTAAAAAGGGGACTGCCTTATCTCAAACTCCAGCATCAGCAGTTCTTACTATTGCTGATGCAGTTTAAAAAGTTCTTTAGAGATTTTGGGATAGTAAGAACTGCTGATGCTGGAGTCTGAGATAACACAGTGTGGAGCTGGAGGAACTCAGCAGGCCAAGCAGCATCAGAGGAGCAAAAAAGCTGACATTTCAGGTCAGGACCCTTCTTCAGAAATAGGGAAGGGGCGCTAAAATTAACAGACAGAGGAAGGTGGGGCTGGGGAAGGTAGGTGGGATGGTGGAAGGTGAGTGCAGGTAGGCAGTAGTGGGGATTAGTCAGTGAGGTGGGAGGAGCAGGAAGGTGGGAGAGAAGATGGGTAGGTCAAGGAGGCGGGGATGAGAGGGAGGGTTGGTGATGGAATGAGGCTAGGGGTGGAGAGATTTAGAAAGTGGTAAAGTTCACATTGAGACCATTGGGTTGTAGGCTCCCAAGGCAGAATATCAGGAGCTGCTCTTCCAGTTTCTGGGTGGCGTCATTATGACACCAGAAGAAGCCCAGGATGGATATGTCGTCTAGGGAGCTGAGATGGGGAGTTGAAGTGGTTCGTGTCTGGAAGGTGTTGTCATTTGTTGCAAACTGAGCACAGGGGCTCTACAAAGTGGTCTCCAAGCCTCCACTTGGTCTCACCAATGTAGAGGCGGCCACATCAGGAGCAGCGGATGCAGTAGACCACATGTGCATTTGTGATTTTGTGCTGTTATAGTTAAACCTGAGAACATGGCTGTTGAGGCAAAAACCAAAAGAATTGTGGATGCTGTAATTCAGGAACAAAAACAAAGTTGCTGGAAAAGCTCAGCAGGTCTGGCAGCATCTGTGAAGGAAAAAACAGAGTTAATGTTTCGGGTCCAGTGACCCTTCCACAGAACTGGTGGCGGCTGGGAAAACGTCAGTTTTTGGAGGTCAGTATTTTCTGCACATAAACTGACGTTTTTCCAGCCACCATCAGTTGAGAAGGTCACCGGACCCGAAACATTAACTCTGTTTTCTCCTTCACAGATGCTGCCAGACCTGATGACTTTTCAGGTGATGTCTTGAATCCTCAGGAATAGTGAAATGTGTCAACTTTTTAAGTTTGGGTGAATGGATGCTTCTTCAATTCGTTTTAATCACCTGTACTGGATTTCAAGGAGACTAGAAGGGAACAGCAAGA
The DNA here is from genome assembly GCF_030684315.1 of Stegostoma tigrinum. Lineage (NCBI taxonomy): Eukaryota > Metazoa > Chordata > Chondrichthyes > Orectolobiformes > Stegostomatidae > Stegostoma > Stegostoma tigrinum. The sequence continues at coordinate 8,228,429 of NC_081385.1, read as the reverse complement.
GAGCCTTCTGCTCCTTGCTATCATTTCTTTCTTTTACTCTGCAAAACAATGACTGAAATTTGCTTCATTTGTGTGTTCTAGAGTCACGCTATATTTTCTTTCTAAGCTTGACAGTTTCAGGCAATCCTTTCATGTCCACCAGTGTAATCTATGATACAAGAAAAATCAAAACAAGAGATGAAAATTTCTTGACACCTGACTCTGGTGATTGGTAACTTCTTTTTTCAGCAGCAGAGGGAGAGGTGAAAGCGAGGGCCGGGGGCTGCCGGGAATGCATTCAGGCAGTGGCTGAACCCAAGATGCTACACTTGTAGTGTCTCCCAGCTGCCCTCCTCCTCTACCAAAAAAAAAAGGACTCAGCAGTGTGTTGGTAAGGTAGGGTTTTTCTATTTCTTCTCTATCGTGTAATTGGTTAAAAAATTTCTTTCTTTCATTTACCTATTAATTGGTTGTTTGAAAAAAGCCATAGCAGAGAAATATTAGAAAGTATTTAACTCACAAATTTATACAAAGTGATAAAGTAATCAACTCCGTAGAGATGGCTGGGCAAGTGATGTGCTGTAGCTGTAGGACGTGGGAGCTGGCTGATCCCATTGAGAACGGCAGTGACCACATCTGCAGTAAGTGTTCGTTGCTCGAAAAACTCCAGGTTAAGAGTTGAAGATCTGGAATCTGAGCTTCAAACGCTGCGGCACATCTGGGAGGGAGAGAGTTACCTGGACACTATGTTTCAGGAGGCAGTCACACCTGGTAGATTAAGTAATTTAAATTCAGTTAGTGATCAGGGACAACAGGACGTGGCTGCAAGTGAGGCAGGTAAGGGGGACCCTGTGTTCAGGAGTGGAGGAGCCTCACCTTTTAGCCTTATCCAACATGTACGAGATACTTGCTCCCTGTGGGGATGAGAAAAACGGCTGTGGGGAGGATGAGCCACTTCATCACGGCACCATGGTGCAGAAGGCCATTCAAGAGGGGGGAAGCAAAAAGACAAGTGGTAGTTATAGGGGATTCTATAGTTAGGGAGATAGGTAGTATCCTTTGCAAGCCAGATCGGGAGTCCCGTATGGTGTGTTGCCTGCCCGGTGCCAGGGTGCAGGACATCGCCAACCGACTTCAAAGGATATTGGAGCGAGAGGGGGAGGATCCAGGTGTTGTTCATTGGGACTAACAACATAGGCAAGGCTAGGATGGGAGACCTGTTTGGGGATTATCGAGCACTGGGATCGAAATTAAGGAATAAGTCCTTGAAGGTTATAATCTCTGAACTACTGCCCGAATCACGTGCAGATTGGCTTAGAGATAAGAAAATTAGGGAAGTAAACATGTGGCCAAGGGAGTGGTGTGGGAAAGGGGGGTTCCATTTCATGGAGCATTGGCATCAGTCTTGGAACAGGGGGGATCTGTACCGATGGGACGGTCTCCACCTGAGCCGATCTGGAACCAGTGTTCTCGCGAAAAGGATAAATAGGGTGGTCACTAGGGCTTTAAACTAGTGAATCGGTGGGGGGGGGGGGGGGGGGGGGGAGAACAACAGAGAGCGTGATGGTAAATAAAAAGATAAGCAGCAGGTTAGCATGTGTGCACGAGGGTTTAAGTTCAAGGCAGACTATGAATGAAGCAAAAAGGAAGGATGACTCAGATGGTATTATTAGAGATGTTGGAAATCATGAGGGTAAGAAGGCTAATATAAAAGGCACTTTATCTGAATGCTCACAGCATTCGTAACAAGGTTGATGAGTTAATGGCACAAATCATTCGGAATGTATATGATTTGGTAGCCACTTTGGAGACATGGTTACAAGATGGTCATGACTGGGAGTTAATTATCCAGGGGTACCAGACTATTCGGAAGGACAGACAGGAAGGTAAGGGAGGTGGTGTAGCTCTGATATTCAAGGACATCAGGGCGGTGCTGAGAGATGATACAGGTTCTATGGAGAATGAGGTTGAATCCATTTGGATGGAAATTAGAAATTCTAAGAGGAAAATGTCACTAGTAGGCATAGTCTATAGGCCACCAAATAAAAACATCATATTGGGACGGGCAATAAACAAAGAAATAACTAATGCCTACAAAAATGGTATGGCAA